>NC_133459.1:71667954-71970984 GCF_048565385.1 Saimiri boliviensis
ACCTACTCCAACACAATCTAAAAATATGTGTCATTCTATTTTCACCTGATACCTTTGTTTCTGCCTAGCCACCCACTATACATCCAGGAACTTTTAGAATAAAGATAATCATACAAAATCTTGTGCCTAGAATAAGAAGAGTGATTGTTTAAGAATTCTCCAACTAGTAGAAAATTTTAATGAGGTATTTTTGCATATACTTTTATATTATATCAAGCTTCGTTATGTTATACCAAAATAAAAATGCCCATTACTAGCTAAATGTATTTAATATTAGAACAATAAAACTAAATTTATCTTGACAGCTGTATCAGTTAACAATCACTTTATTTAATAGTCATCTTATCTAAATTTTATTGCTTCCCTTGACCTTAATTATTAGGCAAAATAATTGTCTATAATAGAACATTCTTTTATATATGTATCCCTTCAAGAACTTACCCTTTGAGTTACAAATAATCCAATTACATTCTTTAAGTTATTTAATGATATACAAGTAAGTTATTATTAACTATACTCACCCTATTGTGCCAAAAAAGAGTTGGACTTATTTATTCTTTCTATTTTTTTTTTTTTTTTTTTTTTTTTTTTTTACCCACTAACCAGCCTCACCTCCCCTTAAACTCTACTATGATTTCTAGTCTCCGGTAACCATTCTCCTACTCTCTACATCCATTAGTTCAACTGTTTCGATTTTTTGGATTCAAAAAATAAGTGAGAATATGTGATGTTTGTCTTTCGTGCTTGGCTTGTTTCACTCAACATAAGGATCTCCATTTCCATCCATGTTTTTGCAAATGACTGGATCTCATTAACTGAGGTGAGATGGTATTTTATTGTAATTTGATTTGCATTTTGATGATGATAAATGACGTTGGCACCTTTTCATAGGCCTGTTTGCAATTTGTATGTGTTCTCTGAGAAATTTTTACACAAATATTTTGCCAATTTTGTATCAAATTATTAGATTTTTTTCCTGTAGAGTTGCTTGAGCTCCTTATACATTCTGGTTATTAATTCCCTGGCAGAGGAGTATTTGCAAATATTTTCTCCCATTCCATGTGTTGTCTTGTCACACTGTTAACTGTATCCTTTGCTGTGCAGACGTTTCTTTAACTTGATGTGATGTCATTTGTCGATTTTTGCTTTGGTTGCCTGTGCTTGCGGGGCATTGGTCAAGAAAACTTCCCAGACCACTAACATCCTGAAGAGTTTTCCTATTTTTGGTATTGGTTTCATACCTTGAGGTCTTATGTTTAATTATTTAATCCATTTTGATTTTATTTTTGTACATGGTGAGACATAGGGGGTCTAGTTTCATTCTTCTGCATGTGGCTATCCAGTTTTCTCAGCACTGGTTATAAAAGCAACTGTCTTTTTTCCAGTGTGTGTTCTCAGTACTTTTGCTGAAATAAGTTCCCTGTAAATGTGTGGATTTGTTTCTGGGTTCTCCATTCTGTTTCACTGGTCTATGGGTCCACTTTTATGACAGTACAGTGGTTTAATATAGCTCATTAGTATAATTTGAAGTCAGGTAATGTGACTCCTGTGGCTATTCTGGGTCTTTTGTGGTTTCATATAAATTTTAGATTTTTTTTTCCTATTTCCATGAAGAATGTTGTTGGTATTTTTACAGTAGTTGCACTAAATCTGTAGACTGCTTTAGATGGTAAGGATACATTAACAATATTGATTCTTCCAATCCACTAATAGGGAATACCTTTGCATTTTTTATGTCCTCTTCAGTTTCTTTCACCAATGTTTTATAGTTTTCATTGCAGAAATATTTCCACTTTTTTTATTGCTAATTCCTAGGTTTGATATGTTGTGTTTCCATCATCATCTGTTTGGAGAAATTTTCCAATTTTCTTCTTAATTTCTTAATTGACCCACCTTTCATTCTGGAGCATATTGTTTAATTTTCACATATTTGTGTAGATTCTAAAATTTCTCTTTTTATTAACTTTTAGTTTTATTCCACTGTGGTCAGAGAAGCTATCCAGATACTTGAAAGGTCCTATGTTTTGTTATTTAAGATGTTTCTGTTTTAGGGATTACCTAGAGCCCCATAATGCTGCGTTTTGTGTAGACTTGTAAAGATACCACCTTGATGGTCTTGGACAAGACCTGGAAGAATTTTCTGGATTACCAGACAGAGACTCTTGCTCTCTTCTCTTACTTTCTCCAGAACAGAGTCTCTGCTCAGAGCCCTCGAAAGCTGGGAGTGGAGTAAGACAAGCACCCCTGTAACCACCATTATGACTGCACTGGTTCAGACCTGAAGCCAGCGTAACACTGTGTCTAATAACTCAATAAAGAAGAGGAAAAATAGGCACATGCCAATAAGCAAGAAGTAAAATAGATACATCTGTGCTATTGCCCCCAAGTCCACCAGATTCAATCTCTGTACTTCTTGTTTTCTTAATTTTGAAATGGCAAACCTTATTATAGCTTTTACATACTATAAAAATGAACATCTTTTAAAAAGATCTATATCAATATTTTAATAAGTCCTGCTGGAACCACTCCGTAGCTACTGCCTAATTTTGCTCATGGCCCTGAGGCTCTACAATCAGTAGGTGGCAAAGCCAGCCAGGCCTGTATCCTTCTTTTCAGGGAGTTGATGTCCCTCAGGCCCTGAATGGGTTCAGAAGTGCCAAATTGAGGAGTCAGAAACTAAAGTCAAAAATCTTAGAAGACTACCTGATATTCAACTGTGTTGCCACAGTGGTGGTGGTCATCTACCCACCTGTGGTAGTATTGGTATCTAAGGTGCAAGAAAAAGTCACCTTAACTTTTTCTGTCTGCTTTTCTAAAGCAGAAGGAGTTTTGCACCATAGCCACTAAATTTGGTAATGTGCTGAATCTTGCCTGAATCCAGCAGTTCTCAGAGGTTCGCCCAAGGACCATAATGTAGTAGCTGGTTTCATTGTTAGCTATTCAGGACCCAAAGGCTCTTTAGTTAATGGTGATGAATGCTGATCAGACTGAGTCCTTTCTTGAAGGCAGCAGGTTCCCTTCCAGTTCAGGGTGAGTTTACAGATGTTGTTTGGGAGCTAAGACCTTGAATGGCAGTCTCATGACTCTGACTAGTGCCCTGTCCTGCTGTGGCTAAAATGGTATCCAAGATGCAAGGCAAAGTCTTCCCCATTCTTCCTTCTCCTTTTCTCAAGTGGAAGGAAGGAGACCCGTGGCTGTCGTAGCTGATATTTTAGTATGTTGCATGATCCCCAGCCAGTCTACTGTCTCTGGGCCTAGTTTGCCCCTAGGACTCACCTACAAATTGCAGTCCATATGGCTTAGACTTCCTTTCAAGTTTACTTAGAGATTGAGAGCACTTTGACACTAGGTTGTAAGGTCTGTGGGCACTCAATTTAGACTGCTGGGATCAGCGATTCCCCTCTGGCTAGGGCTGGTTTAAATCTTCTCTCCATGGGCATAAGCTGAGTTTGGCCTGGTTTTTCTTTCTGGCCTTTAAGAATAGCACAAAGATGAGAAAAAAAATCAACACAAAAATGCTGGAAAGTCTAACAGCCAGAGTGCCCCTTTTCCTCCAAATGACTGCAACACCTCTCCAGCAAAGCTCAGAACTGGGTTCAGAACTGGGCTGAGACTGAGATGGCTAAAGTGACAGAGTGGATTTCAGAATGGGAGTAATAATGAACTTTACTGAGCTAGAATAGCATGTCATAACCCAATCCAAAGAAGCTAAGAATCATGATAATACAGGAGATGACAGCCAAAATAGCCAGTTTAGAGAGGAGCATAACCAATCTGCTCAAGCTCAAACACACACTACAGGAATTTCACAAGTATTAGTAACAGAATAGAACAAGCAGAGGAAAGAATTACAGAGCTTGAAGACTATCTTTCTAAAATAAGACAGGCTGACAGGAATAGAAAGAAAAAAAAAAGAATGAAAAGGAATGTACAAAACCACTGAGAAATATAGAATTATTTAAAGAGATAAAATCTATGATTGATTGGGGTACCTAAAAGAGATGGGAGAATGGAACCAAGTTGGAAAATATATTTCAGGAATATCATCTGGGAGGAATTCCCCAACTCTGCAAGACAGACTAACATTCAAATTTATAAAATGCAGAGAACTTCAGTTAGATAATCCATGAGAAGATTATCCCCAAGCCACACAGTCATCAGATTCTCCAAAATAGAAATGAAAAAAAAAAAAAATGTTAAGGACAGCCAGAGAAAAGGCCAGATCAACTACAAAGGGAAGCCAGTGAGACTAACAGTGGACCTCTCAGTGGAAACCCTACAAGCTAGAACAGACTGGGGGGCCAATATTCAACATTCTTAAAGAAAAAATTTCCACCCCAGAATTTCATATCTGGCCAAACTAACCTTCATCAATAAAAGAGAAATCAGTTTCTTTCCAAACAAGCAAATGCTGAGGAAATGCACTAAATATGAAGAGAAAAAAGCATTACCAGACATTACAAAACACACTAAAGCACAGAGACCAATGACACTATGAAGCAACCACATAAACATGATGACAAGATCAAAGTCACACATAACAATGCTAACCTTAAATGTAAGTAGGCTAAATGCCCCAAGTACAATAAAAAAAGAACCTCTTGAAAAATTAAATCATACCCTGGAAAGGCAATACTAATATGCCACCATTAAAGAATATTACAACTACATGTGGAGGTTTGGAGGAGATTTCCAAACAAAGAAATCCAAAATTGTTTTTTAAAAATGACTTAATCTTTAAAATTCAAATGTACTGCATTCTGAAGTTATAACCTTATAACATGTATAGCTATAACTTATAACCCACAAACAAGTAGATTATTTAAAGGACCTAAAAATATGCCACAAAAAGAAAATCCCAGATGACAATATACCTGGTAGCCTGAAAATAGGAGGCTAAGTTATTCGAGGGTATGCTAATACATACATGCTTTATTACTGAAGACTGAGAAACTGATAAAATAAAGACAAGGGACACTTGCTAAGATTGTTATTCTTGTAACTATCTTATTCTAAATAACAGGAGAGTAGATGAGCCAGTTACCAAAACTCATATTGGACTTCAGAAAATGAAGAAGGTGGAAAAAAGCATGGATTTAAAGGCTTCGTCTGGAATCTGCTCCTGCATTCGCTTCACAGGTAAAAATTACAAATGTTCATCAACTTGTTTAACATTGGAGTTTGCTTGGCTACGATTTTGTTCTTATTCTGTCTCAACTACGCTTGCTGTTTGGGGTGTGTGTGTGTGTGTGTGTGTGTGCGTGTGTTCCTTAGTATTCTGTTCTTTTTGATTTGGTAAGGATGTTTAGAGCACCTGTGTGCTATATGGAGCTTAGCTGTAGACCATTGGGTTGTCTATTGCTACATAAAACTACAATAAACTTAGAAACTTAGAACAGCCCCTAGCTATGTAAGTGAAAAGCCTAGGCATCCTGATTGTGTTCCCTGCTTAGCATCTCACAATACTGCAATCATGTTGTCTATAGGTTATGTTCTCATCTGGAGCTCCAAATACTTTTCCATGCTCTCTCAAATGGTTGGAATAATTCAGTTCTTTGGAGGCATAGGATTGAAGTCCCTTTCTCTTTTTACTATCAGCCAAGGATTGGTTTTAGTTCTTAGTGAGCACATCAGTCCCTTCCCACATGGCCCCCTTCAACTTTCAAGTGAACGAGAAATCTCCCATGTTTAGAATTTTCCCCATGCTTCAAATCTCTGACTTGCTCTATGAACAGATAAAGGAAACTAAAGGCTCATGTGGTTAGGTCAGACTCACCAAGATCATCTCTCTATTATAAAGTCAACTAATTTGGGATTATAATTAGCTCTTAAAAATCCCTTCGGAGTTGGTACATGGATTGATATTTTACTGAATAACTTGGAGAAAGTGCTGGTACAGTGGGTTTGGAAATCTCAGTGACCATGTTATAATCTGCTTATCATGGTTGGATGAGCAAGTTGAGTAAACACAGTCACTCTTTGCATTCAACAGAAATCACATTCAGGTTCAAGAAGAGTTTATATCTGGGAAACTTGCCTGGATTGTACAATTGAAAAAATAATTCAGACTATAAGAAAAAAAATATGCGTCTTCTTAGAGGGCAGCTAGTTCAGGCAGATGAGTTACCCAATGTCTTCTCTAAATTTAGTATCCCCAACTGCCTAGTGAAAATCATTGGTGCTTGGAGCTTAATTGTAAACTCTAGAGGCTTAGATCAGACAGTTACACTGTTGTTCACTTTTCCCAGATGTTTTCATAGTGACTGAATGTGCTGCCACTACTGGCACTTAGAACAGAGGCTTAGCTTTTTATTTTTTATATGCCTCTGGAGAGAAAATCAAAATCAATTTTCTTTTACTACTGAACATTAATGAGTTAGACTAACTCTATCTAGTACGAATGGAAACTTTTGGTGGATGCACAATCTGTACTAAGATGACTTTTTGATAATGACCTCTGCTGAGAAAACTGCTTACAACATTGTATTGAGTACCATATAAACACACGGACAAAAGATAAATGGACTTTGCTAAGACAAAATCTATGACCCCACCACTCAAGTGTTTACCTTGGGAGCTATCTGGACTATCACCAAAGAACGTTAAAGGCAAACTGTTAATAACAACATAGGAGCCCCAACACCTGATTAGTCACTTTGGGTATTGAAGACAGCACTTTCTACTTCCAGGAACTTTATAACAACCTCAATAACAAGTCAACAGACATATGTTCAAATTTAAGTGGAAGCTCTTATAGCATGAAGCCTCAGAAAGAAGTACAGACAATGAATTAATTTAATCTTAGAGTCCTCTGTATTAGTTAGACCTCATAGAATTATAGCTAATTGGGAAGTGTGCCAAGATATTCCATCAGTACTCAGCATCTTCTAGGCTTTTATATTTAAAGATATCATCCCACTACAGCTCAGTGACCATAGATATTTTGCAACTTGCTCTTAATAGAAGTGGAAAAATGAGTTATAACTTTGCAATCAATCTTCTCATCCCACAATGAAATATTTAATTATGGGCTTAAATGACCCTCAACATCTTAGCCACAGTTATATACAAGTAACTGCTCACTTATTAGACATAGAAATAACCTTGCCTACTACTCCAAGCAAACTTCTGGCTCAGAGAAGCCTAGCCTAAAAGACCTGATACTTCCAAAGACAATAAGGGTTACTATTGAAAAGAGCCTGTCTTCAAATTGGATCAATCCAATAGACTATCACAGCCATTCATCATAATTATTGCAAATTATCATTGGATCATAGAATTGGATACTATGCACAATGATCTAAATGTCAAATGGTGTTCCTGTTCATACAGTGCACTGAGATATACATACAGATTCATTGGCTACCAATAATGGGCTAAGCCTATGATGAGGACACTAAAATATTAGGACCTTATTACTAATGACACATCTATATACATTAACTTGCTCATGAACTAATCTTCATTTATACATATTTGTGGCCACATAAAGTGACCATAATTAAGAAAAAGTATCTGGAATGATGAGTCCCATCAAACATGCAAGGCCATCTTGTCTACCAAGCCTACAGGATCTATTCTCTCAGCCACTGCAGTAATGAAAATAACTGTAAAGAACCGGAACATGCACCAGTAAGTGGTTTTTGAATATGTTGGAGGCCATGTTAGTCACAAGACCTTTACTTTTGCCAACTATCCTCACTTATTCAACAAAGTCCTTCTCCAAACCAAATATTTCATTGTCTTTAACTATTTGTAAATTTCTACTGCCCATGCTCAACTGTGCCTTTGCTGATCTTTCTGGCACCCACAAATGGGGTATGAAACAAGGAGAATTTAAGAAAGAAACTAATATCTTCCTCCTTTTCAGACCAGGATACACTGCTTCCTTTTTTTGTTTTTGTTGTGCTCTCTCAAAATGTGTGGGAAATTGTGGAGGGGAAGAGCAAGGTGACTGAATAGAAGTTTTACTGATTACCCTCCCCGACAAGAACACCAGTTGAACAGCTATCTGCACAAAAATGCACCTTTAGAAGAAAGAAAAATCAAGTGAGTGATGAAAATACTTAGTTTTAACTACATATTACAGAAAGGGGCACTGAAGAGACAGTAAAGACAGTCTTGAATTGCCAATGTCACCCCATCTTCATCTCCTAACAGTGGCTGCATGGCACGGAGAAAGAATCTGTGTGCTTGCGGGAAAGAGAGTGTCATAATTGTGGGAGTTTGTATTGAAACTTAATGCTGCCCTGTCACAGTGGAAAACGACACCAGGCAGAGCTCAGCCAGCATCCTCAGAGGGAATGATTAGACCAGCCCTAGCCAGAGGCAAATCACCCACCCAAGTGGTTGGAACCTGAGTTCCAGCAAGCCTTATCACCATGGGCTAAAGTAAATACACTTGAAAGGTAGTCAAGGCCACAAGGACTGCAATTCTTGGGCACCTTCTAGTGCTTGTGGTGAGCTTGGAGCCAGTGAACTTGGGGAACATGTGATTTAATGAGACACGAGCTGAGGTGGTCAAACGAGTGATTGCGCCACCCCTCCACCAACCGCAGGCAGTGCAACTCACAGCTCCAGGAGATGACTCCTCTCTGCTTGAAAAGGGGAGAGAGAAGAGTAAAGCAGACTTTGTCTGACAACTTGGATATCAACTCAACTATAGTAGGATACGTACTGGGCAGAGTCTTGAGACTCCCATTCCAAGGCCTAGCTCCTGATGACATTTGTTCCCACCCTGGGCCAAAAGGGAACACATGGCCATGAAGGGAAAGTAGTCCTACTGGGATTTATCACTTGATGACTAAAGAGCAATTGGGTCCTGAATAATCAGCAGTGAAATACCCAGGCAATACTTGCCATGGCTTAAATGAGGCTCAGAGATGTGCTGGTTAGAGGTGTGACCCAGCACATTCCCAACCAAGGTGGCTATCGGGGGAGACTCCCTCTGCTTTAAAAAAGGACAGGGAAAAGTAAAAGGTAATTGGTCTTCAGCTTAGGTACTAGCTCAGCTACAGTGGAGTAGACCAGCAAGTGGGCTCTTGAGGTCCCCAATTCTAGTCTTGACTCTTGGATGGCATTTCTGGACCTTTTCTATGTTACAGGGGAGCCCGCTTCCCCAAAGAAAGAATCCAGTCCTGGCCTCACTGACTACAAGCTGACCGAAAAGCCCTTAGGCCTAGAGTAAACATTGACAATAGTCAGGGAGTACTTGCCAAGGTCTGGGGAAGTGAAGCCATGGGCAGGGAATCCTCTGTTTGTGAAAAGGGGAAGGAACAGTGGCAAGGACTTTGTTTTCTGTCTTGAGTACGAACTTGGCCACAGTAGAATAGTGTATAAGGTAGATTCTTATGGTTGCTGACTCCAGGTCTGGGCACCGCGATGGCATCTCTGGAACTGCCCAGGTCTTAGGGGGAGACTCACTGCCCTGAAAAGGACACAAGCCTGGCTAGATTTACCACCTGATGATTTCAGAGCACTAGGATCTTAAGTGAACATAGGCAGTAGCAAAGCATTAGTTACCATAGGCCTTGGATGAGAACCAGTACCATGCTGGCTTCAGATCTGAAGATTGCAGTCCCACTGGTGGTGACCATAGGGGTATCTGGGCTGCTCCTCTTCCAGCTCCAGCCAGCTCAGGACACACACAGAGAGAGACTGTTTGTTTTGGCAGAAAGTAAGGGAAGAGAATATGATAATCCAGGTAATTTTTCCAGATACTATCGAAGACCACTAATTTTGCAAGAGCCAGCATTACTGGGCTTGGAGTGCCCCCTAATGCAGACAGTTTCACAGACCATAAACTTAGATTACCACACCTAAGCCTCTGCAAACACCTGAAAAGCTGTATTAGTTCTTTTTCATGCTGCTGGTAAAAACATACCTGAGACTGGGCAATTTACAAAAGAAAGAGGTTTAATTGGACTTAGAGTTCCACATGGCTGAAGAAGCCTCACAATAATGACAGAAGGCTAGGAGGAACAAGTCACATCTTACACAGAAGGCAGCAGGCAAAGAGAGAGCTCGTGCAGGGGAAGGTCTCTTTTTAAAACCCTCAGATCCCATGAGGCTTATTGAGAACATTATAATCTATAAGCTTGGAGAGCTAGGGTATGAACTTATCAAAGACAGGTCTGAGTGGGTCTGGAAGCTCATTTCCTTCCCTCTTCTGATAGTTTGGCAGAGATGGTTTAGCTGAACTAAGCCCATTTAAGGAGAGAGAACAAGACTTGCCATGAATGACCACGTTCCTACAAGGTAAGGCTGTCCCCAGGTCTTTCCGTTGCTGACTGGCTCATTTTACTTAGGGAAACAAGGCATACCTAGTCCTTCTTAGACTAGCCTCCAAATACATATACAGGATAGGAGCAGGACTCAGTCTCACTCGTGGGTGTCCTATTAGTTGTGTTAGATCCCTCTCTGATGTAATATTGTCTATGATGCATAAAGAACCTCTATGTCTGGTCTACTTTGTGGAACAATGGGAGTTGCAGAGTCTATGTACTGTACTATTTCTCTGCTTGACACTTTCCACTTATTAAGCCCTAGGTTGCATCCAACCTGTGTGGTGCTAGTGGTCTGTGTTCATGACCTTCATGCTGCTCACTAGAGGATTCAACTAAAGCAATGAGGAGAAAAATCTATAGACTTAAATGCTCATATAAATAGGCAAAAAGGAAAAAAATGAATTAAGCACCTATATATTTTAGAAAAATTAATAAAGCACAAAACAGCAAATAGAAGAAATTAATGAAGTTGAAGCACAAACTAACAAATTAAAAAAAAAAACTGAAAGACCTAAATTGATCATTTAAAACAAGACCACAAAAGCAGAGATAAACTGCTAAAAATTTAATTGAGATGAAGGGAGCATGATTGAGCAATAAAATAAAATAAATGAGGAAATAACCACCAGAAGAGAGGTAACTAAAAAGAAGAAGAAGAAGAAGAAGAAGAAGAAGAAGAAGAAGAAGAAGAAGAAGAAGAAACTTGTATTATTTTAAATGTACTTTTAATTACTAAAATATAATTTACTGAAGTTAACTACAGGAAATATTATATCTGTGTAGCCTGATTTCCATGGCCAAAATAGAGAGAGTTATAAAAGAACACCATGCCCAGATGGTTTGAGAGTGCAATTCAACCAAAACTTATTTTATTTTTTTAAAAAGAAGTAATTTCAGTGCTATTTAAACCTTTTCCAGGCATAAAATGTGATAAAAGTCCAAATTCCTATTATGAAATGAGCATAATATGGCAAAATTTTACAATACTGCTCTGAAAAAAATACTTTCAACTAAGTTTACTTTTGAATATCTATCAAATTCTTTAACAAATATGTTTAGCATATAGAGTCCAGCAAGCTATTGAAGGAATAATACATTTATTTTTAGTGGATTTGCTTATAGATATGGATAGCTATTTGATATAAGTAGAATTATCAATATGGTTTATTATATTAACAACACACTCTCTCTTCAATCTATTTCATTTGACAACTCACCATCACCATTTGTCTGAAATAGCTCTTGTAAGTGTTGCCAGTAACGTCACAGTACTAAACTCAATATTTTTTGGTCCCTATATCTTAACATTTCAACAGTTTTCGGCACAATGGATTTCTCTTCTCTTTAAAATATTTTCTTCACTTGACTTTCAAAACTTTGCGATAGCCTCCTTTTCTCCTTCTATCTTTGGATTTTCCTTTTTAGTGTCTCTTACTGGTCCATCCTCATTTCCCAGAGCTTTTCAAGATATATCATTAAATTGTATAATAGAGTTTATATGTGCAATTACTTATGTTATGAAAGCAAAGAGGGAAGAAGGCAGATAATTTCTTTTTTTTTTTTTTTTGAATATGTTTTAAAACTTTGGAGTTTTAGTCAGGGTATCCAAAATAAGGGTCACCTGCAATTAAGAGGTGTTAAAATGTATTGATAGGACAAGGATTGAGGAAGAATGTTTCATTATGTAATTTAATTTTTAAATTGTATAAATCATAACTATTCAGCAGTGTGGGCTGGGTGCAGTGGCTCACACCTGTAATCCCAGCACTTTGGGAGGCCAAGGCAGGAGGTCAGGAGCTCTAGACCAGTATGGCCAACCTAGTGAAACCCTGTCTCTACTAAAAACACAAAAATTAACCTGATGTGGTGGCAGATGCCTTAATCCCAGCTACAAGGGAGGCTGAGAAAGGAGAATCTCTTGAACCCAGGAAACGGAGGTTGCAGTGAGTGGAGATTGCGCGATTGCACTCCATCCTGGGCAACAAGAGCAGGACTCCATCTCAAAACAAAACAAACAACGACAACAACAAAACAATGTGAATTTTCCTATTTATAAACACAAATCTGTATTACAATAAAAAGAAACTCCCTACATAATACAGACCAGTTGTTGTAATCTTACCAAATCATGTGCCATTTCCTCACTTTGACTTTCAGGTCTTCACGCTCTTGCAGAGTCCAAGTAAGTCTCAAAAGGATATTCCAAAACTGATGGTTCAAAATGAGGTGGGCCAGCAGCTCTTATTGAAACATTACCAATTTTCCATGCATATATAAAAATTAGATAAAAGCATAAATCATAAAAATGAAGACAGTCTGAAAGCAAGATGCCAAACCCCTACGGGAATGTACACTAAATAGATTGAAAGATACACTCAGATTTTAATTATGATCCCAGGAAAGCCTACATGCCAGCATTAAAAGCTACAATGAACACTACACAACTTAGAATGTTGAACTCCAGAAGAACAAAGAGGGATTATACAGCCTTATTCAATAAAAACAATGGGTTAATGTAGAAGGAATCAAGAATACTGTTGGCATGTAGGTGTTAAATTTTCTTCCAATGTGAAAACATACCTTGTTAATCACATATTCTTATGGTTAAAAGCCTAAGTACCTTCCAAATAAGATTTGTTTCATCGTGGGAGATTATTAGAATTTCCTATTTTGTATTTTAGCAAAATCAGAATCATTTTTAACACTGTTTAATGTCTATTATTCCAAAAAATATGTCTTATAACACACGTCATTTGGCTTTACATCATGTATTAAAATGTTTGCACCATGTGTCAATTGGTACTTTCAGGTAAAAATTCACAAGGAAAAACGGAAAATAAACAGTTGAATACATGATGGCCAATATAGCCTTGAGTAGGAAATTTAAAAATAGAAAAGCTAAATTTAATTAGTTTATTTAATTAAATTTGAAACTTTTTAGAGCCATCTCCTTGAAAATACCTCAAAAAGAAGAGTTTTAATAGGGTGACTCTAAATAACCTAAAAGCATGGGAATAAGTCAATATCTGTTACCCAGATATTTTTAAAATTAAGGTTAAGATTGAATGACATTTTATTGAATTTTAGAAATATCTTTCATTTGAAAATATTTCCAGATATTTAACAAGTCCAAAATGTGACAGGATTTACATTTCCTCAATTTAGATATCTGATTTGACTAATGAGGCAAACTTTTCATTTGAAAGTGTTTTCATTTTGGATTTATTTTGTCTTAAAATTCCTTCAGATCAAAGAAATCATGTAAGCACCCAACTTGACTTAACTTTGTCTTTCCTCTTGTCTTGTGCCCAGCAGTTTGTGGTTTGTTCATTTCTTGGGCAACCGTGGCCACTGAGTATATTCATCAACTGCTAAACTCTTATGGAATTTATTTAAACATCTTGATTCCTGATTCTTGATGTTCAAACACCCTTTCCTTTTCACACCCCTAAAAACAACCATTAAAATAATTTGTCTAAAGACAATATCCAACAAAAGCCAGGAAAAATAAAAATACAGACCAAATAGTAAGCACTTTGCTTCTAGTTTGATATAAATTGTATATCCCTTGGGAAAGCCATGAAGCCATGTTTCAACTTTCCATGGTGTTTGTGTATGTGTGCATTCTAAATTGTTAGGTAATGATAAACTATAATAATAACATAATTGGTAAATAAAGATACTACTTGGATAATCTTCCCAATTTTATAGCCCACCTGGTGCTGCATTATTTCAAAAATGTAACTTTTGCATAGTACTCCTCTAGATACAATTAGATGATTACAAATGGCAGTTACTTTTAGAAGAGGAGTAGAGCAGGATTAGAAGAAGAGCAATAGAGAAATGCTCACAGCAGGGCTAACAAGGTCAGTGATGAAGGCTTTCATCAGTCATTCCATAATTCCTACAGTGACTTCTACAAAACAAAAGAAGAGGAAAAGTTGCCTAAAAGTAAATTATCAGAAAAAGGAGCAAACTTGATGGTGAGATATACTAAGCAAGCATATTCAAAGAGGAAATTACAGGGTTTGTTGTCAGCTGTTTGCAGCACACAAAGCTAAGTGACCCTCACCAAAATTCTGCTGCAAATACTTTAGCATTTTCTTCAGCATTTTCTCTTTGATGGTGTGAACTGATTGACAGCAGAAACACTCAATTCCCAATTCATTGACAGACCTTCCTTAAAACAGACATGGGAAACAACAGCCTACAAGAATAATCCCTCCATAATGCAAGGTAATGATAGTAATGAAAAGGAGTCATTTATATTGGCATTGAAAAGAGGTTGCATGTAGAACACACAAAAGATTCATTATTGAGTTACACAGAGTATTGCAAAATCAAGAAATTGCAATATCAATCATCAAGTATGACAGTATAATATTGAACCACTCCATCCATACCTGTGGAAGTGAGTGAAAAAAAAAGATGTTTTATTTTTCCTCTAAAATGTATGTGCATTCCATTGTTTAAAGCCTGTCTGTGATTATTAGCTTTTCATTGCAAGACATATAATTCAAGGATGAGACTGTATTTTTTATCTCACTGTAACCATTAGTAGTGAGAATGAAACAAGGTGGATTTTTCTTGTGTCTTCTGGCCTCTATTTGTTCTATATTAGTTTAACAGTTTGACTTTCACATACGGAGTGTGCAAAAGTATGCCATTTTCTAGGATATTTTCTGGCTATCTTATAGTTGTCTGGTTATCTCATAGCCCAGTAAGTCAGCATCATTAACAAACAGTTCATAAATAGAATGTTCGTTTATCATCAACTGAGATACCAGCCATATATAATTGGATTCATAAAATCAGATTTCTTTTCAAACATTGAGTATTCTTCTCTATAAGGCTACGTCAATGGCATGGGAAAAGAACATTGGACTCAGGCTGACATCTGGGACTCAAATATTTGCTGCATCTTAAAAATAACATTATATTTTTGTGTAAATTTTATTTTTACTTTTCTTATCTATTAAGTAAAAGCACCCCTCAGTTTCTTTCCAAATGTAGCATCGTGTTATGTGGCAAATCTGTATGTAAATCATATGAGCTGTTTTATGAAGAGGGATTGGTGTAAAAAGGCATATCAGAAAAGAAATGTGTAATTATGATGATAAACGACCTTGTTTCTAGTTGTGACCCAGTATTGTCTTAACTACAGTCCTGTTAGCAAGTATTTTAAACTCTCTAGTCATTGGTTTCTTCAACTGTAAAATATGAAAGAGCTCTGGATCAGAGGTTTTTTAACAGGTCTTCTCAAAAATCTAACGACCGTGCTACTTGCAAGTGGAAAAAGGTGAAATCTTCCTCCATTCCACGTCTTCCATTCTTTTTCCAGATCCATGATGTTTCATTCATGAAGTAATTGCTAAAATGTTACTAACCTCTTCACCTCAAAAGTCTCCCTAAAAAGTCCTCTTAAATACTAATTGGTATGTTTTTCCACCCACCATGTATATGGCTGTAAAAACTGTTGTCTAAATATGTCAAATTTTTACCTAAGGTAACATTGCTATGTTGACAGCAGAGTTAAAACAAGCACCCACTTCACATATTCATTCACCACAAGTTGTTAATGAGGAGTAAATAATCATCACATCAATGTTTTATAGCATATCTATAGGACGATATGACACAAGACACAGTAGCCTTATACCATTAAGTAATTCAGAAATGTGTATGGTCTTAAATTCTTATAATCATAGATAAATACTGGACTCATGGAATTTTAAAACTAGAAGGAAATATATATAATCTAATTTAATTACACATGTTATATAAATATTCTTTGTGTATTTCTAAAAATAATCACCCTAGTCTGTAATTTTTTAAAAATTATGGTATTGTTTAGGATATATTCTCTTAGTTTCTGCATTTGGCCCTGGCCACTTGCAAATTTCATGGATCTCAATTCTTTCCTGAGAGTCCCAACTTCTGCCATGAAAGTACTCTGTTAACAAAGAAGTTACTTTTCCCTAGTAGAGACCATGATCATATAAGCCTGGATTAGTGAAGATTCTTGGGTCCTCATCCATAAATCCTTTTGGATAGCTTAGGAAAAAGAGACTTTTAAATTGTTAGTTTAGATCATGAAGATGACTTCTCCAAGGGAGCAGCTGTGAATCATGGCCAAGTCTCCTAGACAGGTTTTGTTCAGTTCTAAAAGTATTTGTTAATTACTTTGCAATATACCAGAAATTGTAGGGTTGGGAAATTAGGAGATCAAGACTTTGAATGAAGAAGTGGTAAACAGTAAGTGCAGGACTAATTACATAGTAATAACTGAATTAAAGGGATCAGAGAAACAGATATTGGAAGAACCATGAACTTAGTGAAAACATTTTAAATCCACACTCTTACCCAAGATTGAGTATGATGAACATATTGGAAGATGGCACAAAAACTGGAAGTCTGGCTGCACAATGTGGAGTCTCTTTCCTCTGATCCTGACTCCTAGGTTAATCCCAACATCACCAATGCACTTTAGTCTTTTAGCATGCTTGCAGTTACTTTGAGACAGAAAAATGGTTGAAGACAGAAGGAACAGTTACACAGATGGGACTTGCCTAGTAAATGTGGACATAAAAGGGCCCCTCAGTATTCCTGTCAAGGGTGTTGGGAAATGTGACTAAGGTCAAATATTCTTTAAATTTCTATATTAATTCATAGGAGGCAATAAATCTCAATATTTAATCACAAACACTTTCGACTTTGAACAACTCCTCTCTCTATCCATCAATAGCTATAGATTCTAGGTCCAGTTACTTAACTTTTCTGAACCTTAATAACCCAAATATAGAATAGAACAAATAGAATACTTACCTCATAGGGTTGTTGTCAGTATCAAATGAGATAATCCCCATAAAGTAGTTAGAACTGGCCCTGGGAGGCAGTAAGCACTGAATAAAAGGTGGCATTTGCCATCATTTTATAAGAAATTGTGTACCAGTCCCTCTACCTTCCATCTAATGTTTGTTTGGAGAAGACTCTTTGGGCTTAGGCTACCTGGCTGTAGGTCTGTGTTGCCGGAAGTCTTCTAAAAATAGTAGTTGATTTATATTATTTTAGTATCGTAGTAGTTTCCTTATAAGGTGCTCTTCTTCTAGAAATTAAGAATGCATTGTGAATTCCTTCTAAAGACATAGCAACTAGGGCTGTGTGGCAACCGCAAAATTAGACCCACATTGTTCTCAAACACTAAAATCAAATTAAGAGGCTGTATGATTAAATGCAATACTTATTCAGCTCCTTTCCCCTTAAAAGCACTTTATAAACATTAACTAATTAATCCTCATACCCTTATGAGGTAGGTAAATAATTGTTAGCCCCAGTTTGAGAAAACCAAGGTTAAGGTTAACAGGTCTGCTTGCTCAAGGTAATAGAGTGAGGCAATATTTAAGTCCCAAATTAGAGTGTTTTAATTTATATTGATTTACTTTGGACACTGTATTGAATTCTAATGATAATTTATTATATTGTATTATCTTACACTATTTCTGCCGCATAGCAGACAGTAAAATGCAATTCTTCCTGAGTGAATAAAAATCAGTAGGAAAAAAAACCCAGAACTGCTGATATCCATAGCTTCAGTAGGGTTCCCCAGTTTCTCTGCTTTCTTTCTGTGTCCTGCCTGAAAAGCACTGACTGCCTTAACTTCTCTGTAACCCGGTCAACTTCAGGATTTTCCCAGCAAGTCTGAACCCAAACCAAGGCCTTGAACATTCCCAGGCTCTAGGTTGTTTCCCAAAATAGTGAAATAAACTGGCGCTAGCTCTCAGCCAACTTCCTTAAACTCATATAAACTGCATACCTTGGCCTTCTCACTGCAAACACATTTAGGCAGAACACTCCTTTTCACTTGTCCATGGCAAGTACGTGCTTCTTGAATGTCCTTAATAAATGCTTTGCACTGGTAAATTTGCTCATGTCTAACTTTGGTTTCCACCAAAGAAAAACCACTGTGGCTTTCCCCTATTTGTGCTTACTAACCTTCTTACTTTTTCTTCTCTCTGGTCTCATATCATCAGATTCCCTGTGCTTCTTGTAATCTCACTTTAGGCAAACTTCTGTGACCATGGATATACACTGGATAAAAGTTTGGTAAGAAAGATTTGTAGGTGTAAAGAAATTATTTCAGCAGAATTTTGGACACAGAATACATATAATTAACACTTTACCTCTACATGAAGTCAGCTCAGTTTTATTTAACTAAAGAAATAATGCAAATTATTATTTCAAACATTGGATAAAGCCAACATGACATTTTTTGTTGCTCTACAAATGACTATTTGAATTCAAAGCTGGGGAGAAAATTGTTTTAAGTCTTGTGAGGCTGCATTACCCCAATAGTCACCCCAAGTCCTAACTCACCCATAGGCTATATAAGTGCATATAGAATAAGAATGGGAAACTTTCAAAGCCATGATTTTTTTTTTTTTTTTTTTTTTTGTCTTGTGGGGAATACCAAGCCAAACAAAGGGAACTCAAAGATAATTCTTACAGGAATGTGTTGGCTACCAGAAGGCTACAGAATCAGTCCCTAAAAAATGCTGTTTAGATACAAAAAAGTCCATTTATATTAGTCCCTAAAAAATGGTGTAATCATGGAACAGTCTATCTGATCTCCTTTGGTACTTACGTTAATCGAGATAGAAGAGAATTGGAGAAAATCTGGGAGGAGAGGGAGCACACGGTAGAACAACCTGTACTCACACAGTTTGGCCTGAAATGTATGTGTGAGTTTCATGTGAGCCAAGCAGATGCCATGCAACATAGCCAGAGTTAATACTTCATCCATCAAAGAGGATCCTAGCAGGAAGACAATATGGGGTGAGTTGCCAAGGGTGAGATCTCAAAGGGTTTGAAAGAATTGAGACAATCTACAGGAACCTGTACAATTAAGAGATCCATGAAATGCATTCTAAAGAGCTAATGCATGCACCTCGCCGGGTTTGGATGCCTGCTATCAAGGGCCTGGGTGATGATAGAGCAGCAGCAGAATCAATCAAGCACGAAATAGCTTCAATTAAGTAAATCCCAAAGCACCAGAGAGTAGAAGAACCCAGAAAAAGAGAAGAAAAAAAAATAAAATCATAGCCCACTTCTTATCGTAACAGAAGAGAGGTGTGGAAGTTCTTACCAATTACTGTGGTTCAGTGGTCCACAAGGGGACTCAGTCTCAAGAGATTTTTATAGCACTGCGAGTTCCCTCTTGCTGAAGAGCTCAGAAAATGTTCTTTACTGAAGACTTGCTTGATAACTTATTACGTCAACACGCTCAAGCTGCAGTTTGAGGAGGGCTGGGAAATGGAAAGAAGTAATCACTAACTTGGACATAATATTAGAGTTTCCAAACAGAGTGAAGTAGACAGGACTGAAAATAACTGGAAAATTATGAGATTTGCCTGAGACATCATGGCTAAAAGTAGTAATAGGAGAAAAATTATTTCGTATTTATATGTCCACTGAATTCAGACTCTTCAACAAAGTGGTTAGAATAATACGTAGTAATTATTGAACAAAATTATAACCATTTTAAATATTTAATTCTCTAACATTATAGTTGAAGAGTAAGCAACCTATAATGTAACTTCTGAAAGATAATAATCTATTTCAGGTTCTTGATCACAACTGGCATGATGCTTTTTCTTATAATGATCCCTCATGACAATTGTTTTTGCTAATATCTGTTGTCTTAGGTGTTCTGCTGGTAACAAACATCTAACTGAGTAAAAATAAGTAAATAAAAAAATAGTAATGTAATTTAAGATTACAGTTACATGAACATATATGGTTGTTTGGTAAATTCTGAGCTGCTTTTTTCTGGAGTCAATAAAAGTATGCTCTCAAATAACCCAAACCCAACAAAATTGCTTTAAAAGTCTCTCATGCTATCCCTATCGATATGCTTTCAATTTTCTGTCTTAAAGATTTCAAGGACACAAGAAAAGAAAATATAATCCTATGTCACATAGAGTTCTTGAAGCCATTGCGTCTGAAAGACAGTTTGTCATTGGTGTTCAGGATAAGATTATGGTATATCTAGCACCTCTGACCTGATAATAGTTTTGTAATCAGTGTTATAACTGTTTGCTCTGCTAAGTCAAAAGTCTGTCTAAAATATCTCTAACATAGTTTTGTTTGTTTTTTGCTCATTTTGAAATTGCCATTACATTTATCAGATACATGATCCATAGTAAAAACAAAGGAATCCAGCAATGTAGTTAGCTCTCAAAAGGCAGAATAAGGTCTCTTCACAACCACTGCGCTGACCTTACAGTGTCAGGAATATCAAAGGGGGATAGATCTTGATGAAAACAGCAGTGACGGCTCTTGAATAAATTTAAAAATTATGAGATAAGGACAAGAAAAAGCCTTTCCAGTAATCAAACACATGCTTTCTTATTTCTTACTCCCAGAGTGATACAAGTTCAATGCATTCAATTTTAGAAATCTAATTGCAGCAAATTTAAGAAAATACGTATTTTACTAAGCAATAAATAGAGCCATTTCTTTTTCTTTCTCTGAATGATAAAAGGATCAGTGCTAGAAAACATCTGCAACTCCAAAAAGATAGGCTCAGTATCTGAGAATACACGGTTTGGATTTTTCTAAGTGGTCTAAATGAATAGCCAGTTCCATTTCTCTGCCCCCAGGAAAAGGATGCGAATGAAGGGTCCTTTCAGACAGCTGCAAATATGAATGATTAAAGTGGCTCAGACAATGGAAGAGTGAAACCTGCATTTGCAGATGTCACCTTCAAAATAGTGTGGAGTTGACAGCATTGTTTTCATCTGCTCCTACCACCTAAGAACAAGTAAATTGATTTTAAAATGAGGAGCCAATATGTTCATTTTCATGGAAAATGCCAGCCAAGCCTGGACTCTATTTTTGTTGCTTATCCAGAG
The DNA here is from genome assembly GCF_048565385.1 of Saimiri boliviensis. NCBI lineage: Eukaryota > Metazoa > Chordata > Mammalia > Primates > Cebidae > Saimiri > Saimiri boliviensis. Next base: position 71,689,151 of record NC_133459.1, read on the forward strand.
GCTGATGCACTGCAACAGTATTATTTTCTGTAACCGTAGAGTTTTTATCTTTTGCAGCCAATTGAATGCAAAGATATGTAAACAAAGAGATTTTGAGTCTCATGAAATTTCATAAGGTTTTAATACCTCTCCAAGATTTTTTGTTTAAATGCATTTTTCTGATCTTCAGGTTTTTTGGAATATTTTCCTTTTTAGAATGCCGCATGTCTACCACATCAACAGTAGCCCTTACTAACGAATGAGTTGGGATCCTCTGATTTTACAAATTTTAATTCTCACTATTTCTAGGACAAAGAGAGGTATTTTGCGGGGTAGAGGGTGGGATGGTAGTAGCAGAAGGTATTTTCACCTGCTTCTTAAGGTATATGTAACATTGTCTGAAACTTCATCTTCTGTGAATTCCTTATGTTTCATTATCTTACCTCCCTTCTATTACTGTTAGTCTCTGTTTTATATCCTACAGCTAGTTTTGTCATCTCCAGGCCCACAACCCATCAAAATAGCATTCAACACAGGCAACTCTATGTAACAGAGTTTTTATGGAAGCTAAGGTGTAATAGTTATTGGCAGGAAATAGAACAGAAAGTTGAAAATTAAACATTAAATATTTCAATTTTTGAAAAGAGCCCAGATTTTTCCATCAACTTGATTTTAGCATTCTAAAATGTCTCTTGGTCCTCACTTTCTCCTCTCTTCCTTGCTATTCTTCACTTTTCTTCCAAATTCTTGTTTATTCCTTATGCAGAAGTGTTCGACTATTTCTTCTTTGCCTTTTTTCAGAACACTCTGAAGTTCTCACCTTATCTTTCTAAGATTACGGATAGATATTGTTTTTTTGTTTGTTTGTTTGTTTATTTTTTGGTTTCTGTTTCTTCTATTCTTTTTTAAATTCAAGACAAGGTATCACTCCATCACCCAGGCTGGAGTGAAGTGACGTGATCTCCACAGTGATGTCCACTCACTGCAACCTCTGTCTCCAGAACTCAAGCAATCCTTCCACCTCAGCCTCTCAGGTAGCTGGGAACACAGGCGTGGACCACCACACCCAGTTAATTTTTGTATTTGTTGGAGAGATAAGGTTCCACCATGTTGACCAGGCTGGTCTCGAACTCCTGAGTTCCAGTGACCCACTCACCTCAGGCCTCCCAGAGTTCTGGGATTAGAGAGTCAGCTACCAGGCCAGGCCCAAACTGTTAATACAAAAATTTCCCTCATATGACATAACAAATAAGCTCTATCTCGTACCATTCTTCTTTACTCTTGTTATAGATTGACCTTTTTTTTTCTTCACAAGATGACAGTAACCTGATTTGCTTCTTAGATTCTTTGCAGTTATCATGTCTTCCATTTCATCATTCGACACTAAATTATTTTCATGTCTTACATCATCTTGGCATCTAAATCTCACCTCAAAAAATATCTTTTTAGAGATCAGTCACTGACCACTCTATGTAAGTTATACCCCCATCACATACTCACACTGGATTTTTAGGATTTAATGCTGTGCGTGTAGCACTTATTCTTACATAAAATTATTTTGGATGTAAGGCAGCAGAAACAATACAGACAAGGTTCCAATGTTACCACCACTGCTAAGGTACTCCAAAGTCTCTGCTGTAGACAGGTGGCAACATCACATCACCAACATGTGTTTCCATACATGAAATCCAACACTTCTTCATACCCACATCAGTCACTCCAGACCCCAATTCTATATGGGATTTCAGAATATCTGGGCTCCAGATCATGGGCCTCCACCTTGGCTGCCATGGCAGTGAGAAAATTGTCATTAAGTATCCCTTCTTCATTGAGTACTATAACTCAATAACAAGCTATACGATAAGGGACTTCTCTCAAAAAATAACAATGGTATTTAAATGCTAAGTAGCCAAAAAGTGAACAACTGTCAAGAGGGGCTATTGTAATCAATATACAATGTAAAACAATATTCATAAAATGCAAATCACTAATATACATATATGTATGCAATATATACAGAGAGAATATATTGCTTTCTCTCTGAAATTTCCTCTGGAAATAGTGAAGTTAGCATAGTAAATTTTCTTTTAATGCCTATTATATTATTAGAGGTGAAATAAGCAAAAAATAAAGCAAATTGTCCACATTCTCTGCTAAAAATTCTTAAGTGACTTCTGTCCTCATACATTTCTTACCTTTAGACACAAAATTAATTTTCTACATGTGAAATTTAAAAGTAGAGGGCATTATTCTTGTTTTACAAAAACATTTGCCTGTTCTGTACCATCAAACAGAGAAAACAAAACAAAGTCACTTTTAGAGTTTCAGGACAGATTTTAGATGAAATTAGGGAAAATCTCTTTCAAAATCTAAATTACAAAATCTACCAGCTCATATACATTATATTCTGATGAAATTTCTGGATTGGAGCTAGGCAAAAATGTTTAGTTCGTGATAAGATTGCTGCAGTTACCTGTTATGGAAATTCTACCTGAATTCATTTGTATTCACAGAAGTTATAGAATGAAAGAACAACACAATTACTAGGTCATTTAATCTGTTCCCTGAGCAAGAGAAGGCTATTCCCTGCACTGTGTTTTCTAGAATTTTGTGACTGTGGCTTATTCTTGCCATTTTTCCGCAAATGTCTTAAGTTGTCACTCATTCCTAAGCTTTGGAAAGATGAAAGAGATGCTTAAGCATGCACAAAGGAAATAATTCTTATTTGAGTCTTCTTGGTTTGTGATTTAATATAACTGTACTGTCTAAAGTTATTAGACTATATGTATTTGAACAAATATATCTGGCGTTTTATTATTACACCTAAAGTTACCATTCTCTGTACTTAAAAATGAGGAGAATCTAGTTTCATTATTAGGAGAAGTTCTTTTTACTTATGTTGTAAAACTAGTTAACATATATTGATAACTCTCTATGTAGAGTATTTTGTAATGCTTTTTTTTTCTGAGACAAAGTCTTGCTCTGTCACCCAGGCTGGAGTGTAGTGGCTTGATGTCAGCTCACTGCACCTCTGCCTCCCAGGTTCAAACCTCCTGAGTGGCTGGGAGTACAAGCACGTGTCACCATGCTCAGCTAATTTTTGTATTTTTAGTAGAATTGGGGTTTCACCATGTTGGCCAGGCTGGTCTCGAACTTCTGACCTCAACTGATCTGCACATCTCAGCCTCCCAAAGCACTGGGATGACAGGCTTGAGCCACCGCACCTGGCGTAGTTGTTAATACTGATCACGTATTTCGTCCTCACAACAAACCTAAAAGGTTGGTATTTCTCTTCCCTTTTTAGAACTAAGAAAAAAAAGAAGTTTGAAAGTTAATTTTTTTTTTAAGATTTTACCATTAGAAAGTGGCAGAGCTAAAATTAAGACCCAGGCCTCATGGTTTTCAGAGGCTATATAACAGTCTTTTAGTTGATTTATTTTCAATAATATAATAGCCATCAAGTCTCTCTTTGGAGTTTCCATTCAGTTGGTGTCAAAATGTTCTAACTCATTATAAGATTGCTGAATTTATCAGAGATTAAGGAAATCAAAAAGGTAATAAAAAAGTGTTAATGAAAAGTGGCAATTCCTCATTTTTGTATTACAGACTCTGTAAATCATTAGTGTATTCATAGTGATACTACTGGGGATTCCTACAGCAGAACCTCCTATAGTTTTATAAACCACTGAGAAGGTAAAAGTTACTCTACCATGTGTTGTATAAAGTCTAATCATTTCATGAATAACTTGTTACTTTACAGACCAGCCAAGTAGAACCTCTTGAATAATCCTTTATACTGACAACATGACCAGGTCTGAGCCCCCTTTTCATCAAACATTAAGGAAAAGAGCAAAGAAAAGGTGAGGAATAAGGACATTTTCAAAACATCTCTATGTCAAAAATCCACAGCCAGACTTTCAAATAATGGCTTTAGGTATTTAGGTCATGTAAGGGGAGAGTCTGAATATATATACCTAGATGCCAAATAAATATCTCGAAATCAATATATCCAAAAATTTCTGGTGACATTCCCTCTCCCCAACCCAGATTTCCATCTTTGATTTCGCTCCATTTTATTTAATGACACCTCCATCCTCCCTGTTGCTCTGGACAAAATCCCTGAGTACACCTGGGACTATTCTCTTTTTTCCCATGCCTCACATCCAATCTGTTGTAAGCTCTGCAGGGTGTATGTTTAAAATATATAAAGTTGCTTCAAAGTAATTCAGGAATTGGGAAGGAAGTTGAAAGTTGATAGGGTATAGATGAACAAATTTGTGTATGACTGGGCAATTGGGCAGAGTGACACCTACATGGGAGTACTTTCACTCTACTCTTTACTATCCACCTTTTTTTCCATAAGATATATGTATATAAGAGTGTATGCATATTTCTCTTTCAGAGAGACAGAAACAGAAATATACTGAGAAACAGAGAGAGTTCAGTCCGAATCACCAATAGCATTTTGGGACCAGTTGCAACAGCCCCTGTGTAGACCCTTTGATCCCTAAAATTTATTTTAAATAAAATAGTTATAATATTTTTAAATGTAACTTTCTGCTGAAAAGCCTTTGATTGCTCCTCATTTTACTCAAAGTGAAAGCCAAAGTCTTTATTTACTCTTGCTCTTGTCTTTCTTGCACATTCCTTTCCCTTTCCCCTTCCCCATTCTACTTCAGCCATGCTAGCCTGCTGGTTCTTGCTTGCTCACACCAGGCTCCTTACTTAGAGCCTCTGATTGACGGTTCTTTGTCCCAGAAAAGCTTAGCCTGTGTATCCTAAAGGCTCTCTCCTTTACTTCCTCCAATGATATCTATCTTAATCAGCATATTGCATGCCACCCCTACCTCTGACATCTCCTATCCCTCTTACCCTGCTCTATTTTTTTTTTTTTTTGTCATAGCAATGACTATATTGTAACTTACTATATGTAATGATGTGGTTATATAGTACACATTTATGTTTACATTTTTCTCCTCCCTTCTAGAGTATAACTTCCATGAAGACAGAATCTTTGGATCATCCTGTACTCTAAATACAAGGATACACTTGATAATTTTTGTCAAATGAAAAGGTAAATTAATGATCCATGGAGAAAGTTTGCTCGCTTGAAAGTGTCACTTAAAATAAAAATTTGAAAAGTGGCCTGAATGAAAGATAACATCAGCTTTAACATTCCCCTAAATAAATCAAATAATTTACCCAATGCTCTACTTGCTCTTCTTGATTTTACAAGAAGCGAGGTTTGAAAAAAGTGGAATATTTTATTCAATTTTATGATGGCCAAATCATTTGGGGTCCAATATTTGAGCATACTGTTTTGTATTCTGTATAACATCATAAAATAGATATGAAGCCTCCAACATGAGGTACAATGCTACTTAAATATTTATATCTATTTTGTACTACTTGAAGTATAATTTTATTATTTTTCAGTAATTGAAGAGGATTATGAATATTTTATATATTTTTTTTTTACCATATATTGTTGACTATGCCTATGGCTTATTTTATGGTAATAATCAGAAATTATCTCTTCCTTTTTAAATTTTGGAACATTGATTTCATGGGAGTCTGTATTTGCCTTCTAGTAACCTGATTCATAGCAATGTTATGGTATGTATGATTATATATTTCAGGCACCTTTAAACCATGTTTTTTTTCTATCATTTATTTAGTTTTAGCATTTGCTGGGATTTTGAAGATACATATTACATACCTTTATTATAACATTCTCTGAATCTTCAAGCACATGAAAGCAATTCTACCCCATATTCTCATCATGCCCCGTGTTTTACCTTGTCACTAAAAATCATCTTGTTTTATTGTTATGTAGTTCTATTATGCAATGATCCCTAAACCAAATCTAAGAATGTGCTTAATATAGAAAAATTTATGTTGAAGTATAAAATAGTAGAAATTTATGTTTCTTCTTGTTATATTTAACTAATTTTTAAAGTTTTTTGCTAGTATACATTTCTGATGTAAACAATAGGGAATATAAATAACATAATAATGTAATTTATTGCCAGTGAAATTGATAATACTATATATAGCAAACTAAAACAAATAAGACACATGTAGAAACTTAAATAATAATATACAAAAGTCTAATTATTTTGAAGATCTCTGGTTTGGAATATTTGAGAGTATAGTAGTAACTGTGGGTTCCAGTTATCTATTCTGAGGTAGCAGCAAAACAAAGCAAAATTTAGTGACTTAATGCAATATTTTTCTCACAGTCTGTGAATCAACTGGACTCAGTAGGGTGGTTCTTATGTGATTATTGTTGTATTATGGCTAGTCTTGTATTATTAGACTGAATTATCTGAAGTAGACTGGAAGGACTCCTATGATGACCTCTTACCTCACCTGTCTGGTTCCATACCATTCTGCCTGCTGCCTTTGTCTCCAATATGTAAGCATCAACTTTTCATGTGGTGTACGCATAGTCCAGAGGCAGGCAGCAGAAACTGCCAGGGCTCTTAGAGGGTCTTAGAGAATAGACTCAGAACAATGCACTGATATGCTTTGGCTCTGGGTCCCCACTCAAATCTCATCTTGAATTGTAAACCCCACATGTCAAGGGAGAGACCTGGTAGAAGGTGACTGGATCATGAGGGCAGATTTGCCCCTTGCTGTTCTCATGAGAATGAGTGAGTTCTCATGAGATCTGGTGGCTTGATAAGTATTTAGTGCTTTCCCACTGCTCGCTCTCTCGCTTCTGCCACCTTGTGAAGAAGGTGCCTTCTTCCCATTTGACTTCCATCATAATTGTACATTTTCTGAGGCCTCCCCAGCCATGTGGAATTGTGAGTCAAATAAACCTCTTTCCTTTATGAATTAACCAGACTCAGGCAGTTCTTTAGAGCAGTGTGAGAATGGACTAATACATGCACAGAGGTGACAGGACATGCCACATTTAAGGGTTTGAAGAAATAGACTTCATCTCCTACTTGGGAAGTTACATATGTACTGTGAGTCACAGACTTGATGACAGACTTATTATAAATAAGCTTTGTAAATAAGCCACAATTTATACTTGTGAAATTCACTTTTAATTCATAAATCAATTTTTCTCATTTGTAGAGTGGAAACAATAATAAAGTCTAACTTCTAGCATTATTATGAGGGCTAAATGAAACAATGCTTATGAAGTTCCTCACACTGTACCTGTAATATAAGCTCTAAACAAATTCCAGCTAATATTACCATAATTTCCTATTGACCTGAGACTTTTCATCTGTATATCTCGGCATAATACAGTACCTGATAAATTGAAGATCACTAAAAACCATTAAATCAATTAATATATAAATAAATGAATGTTAAGCTAAACATTTCTGGATTATAATGCTACAGGGTCTGCGTACCGGCATCAAGTGGAAAAACCTTAAGCAACCTGGGTCCAAAATGATATGTTCGATATTGTCTTTCCTGAATTAACAATCCTTAATTGAATTGATTCAGTATTGCTTTGTTTCATATAGGTACAGGCTCAGGGTGACAGATTAAAATATCTTCCCATACAGTGAAAAACATCCGAAGCTGGAAAATAAACATGAGCACACCTTGCTTTTATTGGTAGACTAAGTAAAAGAGCAATACAAATTGATGTAGAACGCTTTCAAGCAACTCAAATACAGGTTATGTAAATAATCAGGAGGAACACAATTGCAAAGCAATATGGGCTGCAAGCACAAAAGTCTTCAAATTATTTCTTATTAATTTATAAAGTATGGATAATAGACCATATCCAGTAAGCAATAGCTTTTCAAATAGACAATTTCTTTAAAACCAGTTACAATTGAAAGGAGTACAGTGAAAGAGGAGCTTGAGACATCACCTTTTCCCACAGAGTATTCTGCTGCCTTAAGGCTCTGTTCTCAGCGCAAACCTGAGTCTCTTGCTGTATCCTGGCTGTAGGATCTATGACACTTGGCAAGTATCCACCCACTTATTATCTCAACCTCTTTTTTCCAGAGTACATTAAATGTATCAGAACTTAGCACATGGTCCTTCAAACTCTTTAAACTTAGGCTAAGACTTAGTTGTCATCTGGAAAAAAAATACAGTTATAAATAATTTGGGATCCCTAAAGATCAAATAAACTGATTTTGAAACTGTGGTTATCACTATGTATACCTTTGTTATTATCAGGGAATATGATATATATTATAATCATTTTTCTTACCAACTTATAGAATATGTATAAGAATCTACCCTCACCAATACACACACACATGTTTTCTTTTGTTTTGTTTTAAAATATATATTTTATTGCTTTTTAGGTTTTAGGGTACATGTGAAGAACATGCAAGATTGTTTCATAGGTACATACATGGCAATGTGGTTTGCTGCCTTCCTCCCCATCACCTACATCTGGCATTTCTCCCCATGTTATCCCTCCCCAACTCCCGACCCCTTGCTGTCCCTCCCCTAGTTCCCCCCTGGACAGACCCCAGTGTGTGATGCTCCCCTCCCTGTGTCCATGTGTTCTCATTGCTCAACACCCACCTATGAGTGAGAGCATGCGGTGTTTGATTTTCTGTTCTCGTGTCAGTTTGCTGAGAATGATGGTTTCCAGGTTCATCCATGTCCCTACAAAGGACACGAACTCATCGTTTTTGATGGCTGCATAGTATTTCATGGTGTGTATGTGCCACATTTTCCCTGTCCAGACTGTCATCAATAGGCATTTGGGTTGGTTCCAGGTCTTTGCTATTGTAAACAGTGCTGTAATGAACATTCATGTGCATGTGTCCTTATAATATGTTTTAGAGTCCACAATGCCTTTTTCAAACTTCTATATTTTCCTCATAAGTTTATCTCCTTGATTGGCAATAAAGTACAAAGTACGGTCATTCATTACTTAACAGCAGGGATATGTCTCTGACTTCCTTTTAAAATTATTATAAAAATGCATTATTTTAAGTTCTTTACTTTTGTATTTGTATTGGCATGATTACATCAAAATGATGTTTTTGATTATTTTACATAGCATATAAATATGAAAAGCAAATTAGAGCACATACATTATCTAACAGTTGTGTTAATGATCAACAATATGTATCTAAAGAAAGGGTTAATCAAATGACAGTATAGTCAGGAAGAATATATAAAAGGAAGAAGTATCAACATCTTAAAAAATATATAGATAGTTTTCACCTGGTAAATAATGATAATCAGAATCTTTTATTTCCATGAAGGTAAAGTTAAAGGGATATAAAGACATAGTTTTTAGGCACTGGATCTTGTAAAATTTCTCAATCTGAATTGTTTATACTTACTGCCACGCGAGCTCACCAGATAAAAATAAGGGTGTGAAAGGCTAAGTATTTGGGAGAAGTATTATTTAAGAGCTCAAGCCACTTCACCTACTGACTTGTAAAAAGATAATAATTTGAGTATATTGACAATCTGTACTTCATTAAGACAATAATGTTTCAACTCCATTTAACTTTTGCAACTCTGAATGTTATGCTTTTCTACAAGAAGGTGGCTGCTATGGGAGCCTTCATATGTCCTGTCTGAATGAGTAACTCTTCTCATTTATACTTGTCATTAAGGGTCAGAGAATCTTCTCAACATAGACTAACCCACCAGGACACATAATTAGAGCCATAACATGGTTTGTGTCAAAATTAATCATACTTAGTGTTTAAAACAATTCTTCCTGAAGGAGATTGTATCTGCTTATTTTGTGACAATTTTGAGGATGCACTTGATAAATACTAATAAATTCTTCTTCAGCGGAAAACCTGAAGATAATTGTACTTGGCCAAAGAAGGGTTGATCTATGTCATTTATGTTATAGAATAAAGTAGGCCTAATCTTAAACAACATTGAATGTAGACTCCCTTATGTGTTTTGGGCAAGTGTACAATTTGACACCATTTTTTAATCCTATGAAGAGTAAATTTTCCTATTGAAAGCAACAACTTTTAGAAATACTAATGGTTTTAGTGTGTTACTCATAGAAATTAAAAATGTCTCTTCTGCCCTAAGGCAAAAAGACATTGCCAAACCCATCATAACTCTAAGCAATTATAATCTAATAGTAATTGCATGCATGAAGATAAGTGTAACAAGTAAAGGATACACTGGTTGTTTGCAAATACACACAAACACACACAAACATTATTTTCTTTAAAATATTACAGATTCCTTTTGCAGTTCTGAAGGACTATATATGGTACCATATTGGCCTTACAATGGTATCAATGAATCATTGTTCTTTCACTGCCTATAGAATGGCAGAGTTCAGAGTAATCATTTTTAAGATTACCCAGAAGCTACATAAATCACCTCTACACAACCTTTGCTCAAACTTAAATAAATAACCCCTTACAGATTTAAGAGGACGAGAAGATACAGCATGTACCTAGGGGATTATATTAGTATATGTGGTTAATATTCAAAGCATTCTATTACCAAATTAAAAAGGAGATGTTGGATACTGAGGCACAGTTTTTAGTTTATGCCTTACGAAGGTTTGAAGACTTTGGCTGCTCAGTGTCTGCTCTTTACTCAGCATTCCAATTTTCCTGTATGGAACCATGCTTTTTCCACTTTTTCTCTGGAAGATTTCATTTGGTTTTTATTACCTGATTCCAGGAGTGGAGAATTTTATGCAGGTCTATCAATTAGAATAATTTTATCTTGAGACCCATAGTGATTGATTCTGCAGTGGGTGTTAAACGTACCTAGGTTCAAATAAATACTCTTTCATTGTTGACAGGAACTGAATTCTTTTCCATTTGATGTGACTATGAGGCATGACTGTTTTGATGCTATTAGGTACCATTTAGTCATAACATGGAGGCTGATAATGAAGCCAATACCGAGTAAAGCCAAATCAAACAATAGAGATAGACAAGGTTTCAATTATCTCCTATGAGCTCCATAACCAATCCTTTTCAAACTAATATTTATCTGTAGACATTTCAACTATATGAGTCAAAACATACTTATCAAGACTTAATTGATAAAAAGCGTTATAAGGAAATGCATAAATGAGAAGATAATTATTTTTGGTAAGTTTTAAGATGATAACTCTAAAGTGTAATGCCGTAAACTAAATGTTTACCCCATAAACACTTTTTAAAATATGCAATATTTCGAATTTTTTTTTCATGGGTTATCTTAGTTCATCTGGGCTGCTATGATAAAATATCATAAACTGGCTAGCTTATAAACAAAACAAATTTATTTCTCACAGTTCTGGATGCCGGGATCTCCAATATCAAAGCATCAGTCAGTTCAATGTCTGGTGAAGCTCTGCTTTCAGCTTCACAGGCAGCACTTTCTCTGTGCACCCTCGCGTAGTGGAAGGAGCAAAACAACTCTCTGAGGCCCTTTTTTTTTCATAATTAGATTTTATTTTATTTTTTATTCTCCCAACCTTTATTTTAGGTTCAGGGGTAAATGTATGTGTTTGTTACAGGGTAAATTGAATATCCTGGGGTTTTGTGTACAGATTATTTTGTCACCTAGGTAGTAAACACAGAACCCAATAGGTAGTTTTTCAATCCTCATGCTCTTCCCACCCTGGACCCTTACGTAGGGCCCTGTGTCTGTTGATCCCTTTTTGTATCCATGGATACTCAGTGTTTATCTCTCCCTTATAAATGAGATGTGCAGTATTTGGTTTTCTGTTCCTGTGTTAATTCACTGAGGATAATAGCCTTCAGCTCCAATCACGTTACTGCAAAAGACATTATCTCATTCTTTTGTATGGCTGTGTACTATTCCATGGTGTATATATACCACATTTCCTTTATCCAATCCACCATTGAAGGGCATTTAGATTGATTCTATGTCTTTGTTATGGTGAATACTGCTGCAATGAACATAATGCATGTGTCTTTATGGTAGAATGATTTATGTTCCTTTGGTTATCAACCCAGTAATGAGATTGCTGGGTCAAATAGTAGTTTTTGTTTTATCTTCACTGAGAAATCTCCAAACTGCCTTCCACAGTGGCTGAAATAATTTACATTCTCACTAGTAATGTATAAGTGCATCACATAAATCTAACCAAAAATGAAAAACATATGATTATCTCAATAGATATATATGGATATATCTATTGAAATATTATCTCAATATTTTATACATGAAAACCTTTCAGTAAAATTCAATAACACTTCATATTAAAAACCCTCAACAAACTAGGCATTGAAAGAATATACCATTGAGTAGGCAAAAGCTGAAAGCATTCCTTTTGAGAAGATAACAGGCAAGAATATGCACTCTCAACACGCCAATTCAACATATTACTAAAGTCCTAGACACAACAATCAGGCAAGAGAAAGAAATAATATATTTCCAAACAGGAAGAGAGGAAGTCAAACTCTTTGCAGATGATATGATACTCAGAAAGTCCCATAGTCTCTGTCCAAAAGCTCCTAGAACGGATAAACAACTTCAGCAAAGTTTCAGGATAAAAAGTCAACGCACAAATGTTAGTAGCATTCTATACCTATACACCAACAACATCCAAGCTGAGAGACAAATTAAGAATGCAATGTCATCACAATAGTCACAAAAATAATAAAATATCTAGGATTACAGCTAACCAGGAGGTAAAAGCTCTCTACAGTGACAGTTACAAAACACTGCTGAAAGAAATCAGAGATGGCATAAACAAATGGAAACACATTCCCTGCTCATGAATAAGAAGAATCCCTATTGTTAAAATGACCATACCAGCCAAAGCAATATACGTATTCAATGCTATTTCTATCAAACTACCAATGACACTTTTTCACAGAAATAGAAAAAAAAAAACTCACATGGAATCAAAAAAAGGGCTCAAACAACGAAATCAAACCTAAGACAAAAGAACAAAGCAGGAGCCATCACACTACCCAAATTGAAACTATACTACAGGCTGCAGTAACCAAAACAGCATGGCAGCAGTACAAAAAAACAAGTAGATCAATGGAACAGAATAGAGAAGACAGAAATAAAGTCATCCACCTACAGCCATCTGATTTTTGACAAAATTAATGAAAACATGCAATGGGGAAAGGAATCCCTATTGAATAAATGGTACTGGGATAGGTGATTGGTACATGCAGAAGATTGAAAATGGACCCCTTCTTTTCACTGTATATATAAAACAAATTGAGATGAATGAAAGATTTCAAGATAAAATCTTAAACTATAAAAAACATAGAAGATAACAGTGGAAATTACATTTTGACCCTGCAAAGATTTCATGATGAGGATACCAAAAGCAATTGCAATGAAAATAAAAATTGACAAATAGAAACTAATTAAAGAGCTTCTGCAAGGTAAATTTAAAAAAAAACAAAAACAAAAACAAAAACCAACAACCAAGAACAACACAACAACAAAACCCTATCAACAGAGTAAATGGACAACTTATAGAATGAAAGAAAATATTTGCAAACTATGCATCCAGCAAAACTCTAATGTCTAGAATCTATAAGAAACATTAACAACAAGCAAAAATCAAAGCCCATTAAAAATGGGCAAAGAACATGAACAGACACTTCTCAAAAGGACACATATCGGGATCTAACAAGCATATGAAAAAGTGTTCACCATAGCTAATCATTACAGAAACACAAATCAAAACCACAGAGAGATACCATCTTGCACCAATCAGAATGACTATTATTAAAAAGTAAAATAATAACAGGTGCTGCCAAGGTTGTGAAGAAAAGATGAGGCCTCTTCCTCATGGGTACTAATTCCTTTAATGAGGGCTTCAACCTCATGACATATAATCACCTCTCAAAGATTTCATTTCCTAATTCCATCGCTTTGGGAGTTAGAATTTTAACATATAAATTTGGGTAGTGGGGACGAAACACAAATAAATCATAACACAGTTAATAAAAAACATTTTCGGCAATGACACTTCTAGTTTACCTTATATGAACTTGCAATATTAAAATAGTATTTTTGCTGAAGTGCTAAATGAAAATGATTCAATTTTTTTCCTCATATTGGTAACAATTCTACACTGTTGCAGCAAATAATACAATTATTTTAAGATTTAGCTCAAACAGAGAAGTAAAATCTCTTCCAAGAAGTTTCCTTTGGTTCTTCTTGTTACTTAGTTCTCTTATCTTCTCTGTGCTCTATGTATACCACTATCTTATCACTCAAGCAATTATATTGACATTACCTGTTTAATTGCTTATCTTTATTACTATAAGTACCATGAAGATGCTTAATACATCTTCATACTCACAAGCTCAATAATAATACCCGTCACATAGCAGCATTTCAATTTTTTTAACATAGACTATTTTTGGAGCTGTTTTAGGTTTGCAGAGTAAAAAACTGAGCAAAATATACAGACAGCGCCCATATATGTACTCCCTGGCCTCATGTACCCACAGCCTCCTCCACTGTCAATTTTGTGACACTTCCAGAGTGTTATTTGTTAATAATGAACCTACTTTGACACATCAGGATCACTCAAACTCCACACTAGACATTAATTAGGGTTCATTCTTGGTTTTATACATTTTAGGGGTTTTGACAAATGTATATAATGACACATATTTACCATTATACTATCATATGGAATAGTTTCACTAACCTGAAAGTCATGGCATCTCTTCTTCATTTCTTCCTCCTCCCAACACCTGGTAATGACTGATATTTTTAGTGTCTCCATAGTTTTGCATTTTCCATAATGTTATATACTTGGAATAATATAGTATGTAGCCTTTAAGATTATTTTTTGATTTAAGATTATTCCATGTCTTTTCTAGGCTAGATAGCTCATTTTGTTTTAGCACTGAATAAAATAATTCATTGTTTGGATGTACTACAGTTTCTTTATCCATTCAACTACTGAAGACATCTTGGTTGCTTTCAAGTTCGAGCCTTTATGAATAAAACTGTTATTAACATCCATATAGTGGTGTTTGTGTAGGTGTAAGTTTGCAACTCCTCTGGAGAAAAATCAAGGAGTGTGATTGCTGGATCATATATAAGGAGTATGTTTTACTGTTTTACTTTGCAAGAAATTTGCAACCTTTCAAGTGGCTGTTTGCATTACCACCAGCAATAAATAAGAGTCTCTCTTGTTCTACATCCTTGTCAGCATTTGGTGTTGTCAGTGTTTTGGATTTTAGCTATTTTAACTGGTGCTAATGGTAGCTCATTGTGCTTTGGTTTGCAGGTCCCTAATGACATGGTATTGTGTATCTTTTCATATGCTTATTTACTATCTTCTTTAGTAAGCTGCTGTCTGTTCCTATCTTTTGCTCATCTACATTTTTAATTCAATTTCCTGGCCAGGCTGTAGTGTCTCATGCCTGTGATCCCAGCACTTTGGGAGGCCAAGGTGGGTAGAAAACCTGAGGTCAGGAGTTTGAGACCAGCCTGGCCAACATGGCAAAACCCTGTCACTACTAAAAACACAAAAATTAGCTGGATGTGGTGGCAGGCACCTGTATTACTCAGGAGGCTGAGGTAGGAAGAATCTCTTGAACCTGGGAGGTTGCAGTGAGCCAAGGTTGTGGCATTGCACTCCAACCTGGGCAATAGAGTGAGACTAGTCTCAAAACAAGCAAAAAAAATCTTAATTCAGTTTGTTTGCTTTTGCATTGTTTTTGTGTGTTTTAGATAACAGTTCTTTATCAGATATGTCCTTTGCAAAGATTTTTCTCCACCTGTAACTTGTGTTATTATTCTCTTCACAGTGTTTTTCATAGAGCATAAGTTTTTATTTTTAATAAAGTCCAGTTTTTCAATGATTTCTTTCATGGTGTTGTATCTAAAAAGTAATCAGCATACCCAAGGTCATCTAGATTTTCCTCTATGTTATCTTCTAGAATTCTTATAGTTTTACATTTTACCTTTAGGTATATGGCCCTTTCTGAGTTTATTTTTGTGAAGGGTTTTGCTCCTGCACCATTTGTTGAATAGACTATATTTCCTATTTTTTTGTCCTGGATTTCTAAATTATTAATATTGTTTAAATTTAAAATTCAGGAGTACATGTGCAGGCTTGTTATATAGGAAAAATTGTGTTGTGGGGGTTTGTTGTACAGATTATTTTATCATACAGGTATTAAGCCTAATACCAATTAATTATTTTTTCTGATCCTCTCCCTCCTTCTACCCTCCACACTTCAATAGGCCCCAGTGTGTGTTGTTCTTCTCTATGTGTCCACGTGTTCTCATGATTTAGCTCCCACCCATAAGTGAGAACATACCACACACCTACAACTATCTTATTGTTGGCAAACCTGGCAAAAACAAGCAAGCAATGGGAAAAAGATTCCCTATTCAATAAATGGTGCTGGGATAACTGGCTAGCCGTATGCAGAAGAATGAAACTAGACTTCCTCATACCATATACAAAAATTAACTCAAAATGGATTAAAAACTTAAATATAAAACTTAAAACTATAAAAACCCTGGAAGCCAACCTAGCCAATACCATTCTGGATATAGGGACAGGCAAAGATTTCCTGACAAAGACACCAAAAGCAATTACAACAAAAGCAGAAATTGACTAATCATATCTAATTAAACTAAAGAGCCTCTGTGCAGCAAAAGACACCGTTAACGAAGTAAACAGACAGCCTACAGAATGAAAGAAGAGTTTAGCAAGCTATGCATGTGACAAAGGTCTAATATCCAGCAACTGTATTTCTCTATTGCAATACCTTTGCTCTGTTGTCAAAGAAAAGTTGACTATATTTATGTGGGTCTGTTTCTGAGCCTTCTATTGTGCCCATTTATTGCCTATTTGTCTGTTTTATTGTCAATACTACATTGTCAGGATTATTGTAGGTTTATACTGAGTGAATTTAAATATTGTCTTTGCTATTCTTCAATATTGTGTTGGTTGTTGTAGATCTTTTGCCTTTCCACATAAACTGAGTTCAATAAATTTTGTATAAGTGGAATTAAGCATTTGCATGTACTTATCTTACTCATTCTAAATAGTCTTTATAACAGAAATGGGCTTTCCCTCATGGAAAATACAATAATCCTGATTCATCATCAATGGGGCATACAAGTTAAAATTTCATGACCAGTTTGTCAATAACAGTAAAACAAGTGTCCTATTATCTCTCATTTATAGCCTTGTATCTTATTTTGATTTAGCTGGATGAGCTAGGCTTAGAGCTTAGTCTATGTCTGTGCAAGGTAAAGGAATTGACAAAAATATGGATTGTAGATTTATGTATTGATAGAAGTGGTTATGTTTCAACTTCAATTCAGTACTCATGAAGAAAGGTCTGGTAAGTAAACTGGAATAAAGAGAGCCCTGCAATTCCATTTAGAAAGTTTGGTCCAGTCCTGCTATTTGCTGTGTAATTAACTGTTTAATCTTAGAAAACTCCTTACCTATCCACACTCAGCTCAACTAAAAGCAGACTTCGTTTTGTAGCCTAGAACAATGCTTTTTTCCATAAAATAGAATTTGTCACATCACAAGTTCAAGAGATTGAGACCATCCTGGCTAACATGGTGAAACCCCATCTCTACTAAAAGTACAAAAAATTAGCTGGGCGTGGTGGCACGTGCCTGTAGTCCCAGCTACTTGGTAGGCTGAGGCAGGAGAATCGCTTGAAACCAGAAAGTGGAAATTGTAGTGAGCCGAGGCTGTGCCACTGCAATCCAGCCTGGGTGACAGAGTGAGACTCTGTCTCTCTCTCAAAAAAAAAAAAAAAAAAAAAAAAAAAAAGTTGTCTAACATTAGAATATGTAATCCATGTGAAATTGAATCCTTTGTGTATAAGGGAGGTATACACAGGTAGTGATTTTTGTTTAATTCTTAGCATAGTAGTATTCCTCAATCCCTTTGTTTTTAAATAGCACTGTTTTTATGCTGAGATAATATAGCCTCTTAGTAATAATCTCTTCCTAAATATCCCAAGCTCTACCAAGTATTTGAAGAGTGGGAAGAACAGCCATCTTATAACAGAGAGGCATCCTTCTGCATTTACTATCATTTTGAACATTAAAGTCCTGAAGTTAGCGAAATGCAAGTAATAGATAACAGGGTTTGACTGTGTCCCCACCAAATCTCAACTTGAATTGTATCTCCCGGAATTCCCCCATGTTGTGGGAGGCACCCAGGGAGAGGTAATTAAATCATGGGGGCCAGTCTTTCCTGTGCTATCTAGTGATAGTGAATAAGTCTCACGAGATCTGATGAGTTTCCGCTTTTGCTGCCTCCTCATTTTTCACTTGCTGCTGCCATGTAAGTGTCTTTTGCCTCCAGCCATGATTCTGAGGCCTCCCTAGCCATGTGAAACTGTAAGTCCCATTAAACCTCTCTTTCTTCCCAGTCTTGGGTATGTCTTTATCAGCAGCATGAAAATGGACTAAGACATTAAGTTGGTACCAGTAGAGTAGGGTGCTGCTGAAAAGATACCTGAAAATATGGAAGCAAGATTGGAACTGGGTAACAGGCAGAGATTGAAACAGTTTGGAGGGCTCAGAAGACAGAACAATGTGGGAAATTTTGGAACTTCCTAGAAACTTGTTGAATGGCTTTCACTAAAAGCCTGATAATGATATGAACAATAAGGTCCAGGCTGAGGTGGTCTCAGATGGTGATAAGAAACTCAGTAACTGGAGCAAAGGTGATTCTTGTTATACTTCAGCAAAGAAACTGGTGGCATTTTGCTCCTTCTCTGGAGATTTGTGGAACTTTGAACTTGATAGAGATAATTTAGGGCAGGTGTCCCCAAACTTTTTACACAGGGGGCCAGTTTACTGTCCCTCAGACCGTTGGAGGGCCGCCACATACTGTTCTCCTTTCACTGACCACCAATGAAAGAGGTGCCCCTGCCTGAAGTGCGGTGGGGGGCCGGATAAATGGCCTCAGGGGGCTGCATGCGGCCCGTGGGCCATAGTTTGGGGACGCCTGATTTAGGGTATCTGGCAGAAGAGATTTCTAAACAGCAAAGCATTCAAGAGGTGATTGGGTACTGTTAAAGGTATTCAGTTTTAAAAGGGACACAGAGGATAAAAGTTCAGAAAATTTACAGCCTGACTATGTGAGAGAAAGGAAAAATCCATTTTCTGGAGAGAAATTCAAGCCAGCTGCAGAAATTTGCAAAAGTAGCAAGGAGCCTAATGTTAATCACCAAGACCATGGGGAAAATGTCTCCAGATCGTGTCAGAAAACTTCAAGGCATCCTCTCACATCACAGACGCAGAGGCCCAGGAAGAAAAAGTGGTTTTATGGGCCCAGCCCAGGGTCCCCATGCTGTGTGCAGCCTAGAGACTTGGTGCCCTTCTTCCCTGATGCTCCAACTGTGGCCAAAAGGGTCCAGTGTAAAGCCTGGGCTGTGGCTTCTGAGGTTGGAAGTCCCAAGGCTTGGCAGCTTCCATGTGTTGTTGAGCCTGTGGGTACACAGAAGTCAAGAACTGAGGCTTGGGAACCTCTGTGTAGATCTCAGAAGATGTATGGAAAGAACTGGATGCCCGGGCAAAAGTTTTCTGTAGGGGCAGGGCGTTCATAGGGAACCTCTGCTAGGATAACGTAGAGGAAAATCTGGGGTCAGAACCCCCACACAGAGTTCTTACTGGGGCACTGCCTAGTAGAGCTGTGAGAAGAGGGCCACCATCCTCCAGACTCCAGAATGGTAGATCCACCAACAGCTTGTACCTTGCACCTGCAAAAGCCACGGAAACTCAATGCCAGCCAATGAAAGCAGCTGAGAAGGAGATAATACTCTGAAAAACCACAGGATTGGAGCTGCTCAAGACCATGGGAACCCACCTCTTGCATCAGTGTGACCTGTATATGAGACCTGGAGTCAAAGGAGATCATTTTGAAGCCTTAAAATTTGACTGCCTTGCTGGATTTCAGACTTGCATGGGTCCTGTAACCCTTTTGTTTTGGCCAATTTCTCCCATTTGGAATGGCTGTATTTAACAAATATCTGCACCCTCACTGTATCTAGGAAGTAACTAGCTTGTTTTTGATTTTATAGGCTCATAGAAAAAAGGAACTTGCCTTGTCTCAGATGAAACTTTGAATTGTGGACTTTTGAGTTAATGCTGAAATTAGTCAAGATTTTGGGGGACTTTTGGGAAGGCACGATTGGTTTTGAAATGTGAGTACAAAGGATTTGGAAGGGCCAGGGTGAAATGATATGGTTTGGCCATGTCCCCACCCAAATCTCAATTGGAATTATGTCTCCTAGAAATTCCATATATAGTGCAAGGGACGGGGGGGGGGGAGGGGGGAGGTAATTAAATCATGAGGGCTAGTCATTCCAGTGCTATTCTTGTCAAACTAGAATTTGTTATTATTGAAAAAGTATTAAAATCAATTATATTGACGGCAAAATAGTTTCTTTTGAGATGTTTTAAACATCTCATACATTAGAATTTTACATAGACTATATCAAACCCAGCAGTAATTCGTAATGTTACAAAAGCATAAATGCTTCTTCTGATTTGCCCTTGTGAATTATGAAATAACAGTTCTCAGGATATAACTTTTCTCATAAGCAACTAAATGGTATTATAATAATTATATTGGGCACATTAAAAAATACACAAGTTCTAAATCATGCCCAGATTTTGTTATGCCACGAGGGCACTGTGGAGTGGGAGGCAATGAGTGGTGATATTTGTCTGTATTTCTCTTCCTCACTTCCAGCTGGACATTACTATGCTATAACCATAATAAACCAAATACAACAAAAGGATGTGTATTCATCATGCCAAGTACAGATATGAGTGTGTGTTTTAATGATCTAGTTAACTTCTGAATTTAGAACATATGGCGAAGATAGAAAAAAAAAGATGATCTGACTATAAATTTGATGATTAGTTGGTACTATGAATGTATTGCTCTACACATCTTGGGCACTTGAGAAATGTTTATTTAAAAAATAAAATTGAAAACCTCCTGTTTTTTCAAATGTTCCCATTTTACATTCATACAATTTTGGTCATAGAGTATGCATATTAACAATTGCAAAGGAGAAATTTAATTATGAGAAGACATTGATGTGCTGAAAAGATCATTGGCTTGAAGTCAGATAGCTGTGGATTCCAGAGCTGGCTCTTTAACTAGAGCTATGTGACCTTGAAAAATATGTACTGAAAGTCATTTTCTTCATTTAAAATGCTAAGATAGTGTAATATAAACTAATTGTCATTGGGTTCTTGGAAGGATTAGCCTAGATATCACACATAAAAACACTTGGAAAAAAATCTTTGCCAGTGTGGTGGCACACGCCTGTAATCCCAGCTTCTTGGGAGACTGATGCAGGAGAATCATTTGAACCTGAGAGGCAGAGGTTCCAGTGAGCCAAGATCATGCTATTGTACTCCAGCCTGGGCAACAAGAGCAAAACTCCTTCTCAAAAACAAAACAAAAAACAAAACAAAACAAAAATTGTGCCCTTTAAATTAAAATACAACATTACAAAAACATAAGTCTGAATTAACTAGTCAATAATGTAATCATTAATATTGAATATTTACTATTAACATAATCTGAATGAATCTGATATAATTTGGCTGTGTCCCTACCCAAATCTCATCTTGAATTGTAGCTCCCATAATTCCCACCTGGTGGGAGATAATTAAATCATGGGGGAGTTCTCCCATGTTGTTTCTATGGTAGTAAATAAATCTCATGAGATCTGACAGTTTTATTAGGGGAAAATCCCTTTCACTTGGCTCTCTCTTTTTGCCTGCCACCATGTAAGACATGCATTTTGCCTTCTGCCATGATTGTGAGGCCTCCCCAGCCACATGGAACTGTGAGTCCATTAAACCTCTTTTTCATTTTAAATTACCCAGTTTCAGGTAAGTCTTTATCAGTAGTGTGAGAACAGACTAATACAAAATCATCTGTGTGATTATGGGTTTTTTTTGTTTGTTTTGTTTTTTGTTTGTTTTTATGAGATGCAGTTTTACTCTGTTGCCCAGGCTGTAGTACAGTGGTGCAATCTTGGCTTATTACAACCTCTAATTCCCGGGTTCAAGCAATTATCCTGCCTCAGAATCCTGAGTAGCTGGACTTACAGGTGCATGCCAAGACACCCAGCTGATTTTTGTATTATTAGTAGACACTGGGTTTTACCATGTTGGCCAGGCTGGTCTCAAACTCTTAACCTCAAATGATCCACCCGCCTCAGCCTCCCAAAATGCTGGGATTACAGGTGTGAGCCACCATGCCCAGCCTTCTTTGTGATTGCATTTAAAACAAACATGGAAACACGGAGCAAAGTCAAAATAAACGAACAAAAACAACAGCAACACCAAAAAAGTGACCTTATTAGTTTTAATAAGCTCAAGAGACAGTTTCCATAATTCTTTACTAAGACCATGAATATCATTGAAAATATGTTGTGAAATATGTACAAAATGTGAATAATAATTATGCCTTTTTCTTCTTCAGCTTTTCGTTTTGAAATAATGTTGGGTTTACTGAAAAGTCACAAAAATATTAGAGAGAAATTCCATATACCATACACTCAGATACATCTATTTTTAATCTATTATTATTTTACTACATTTGCTTTATAATTCATATGAATACACCTTCATCACACATATACATACATACATATCAACATATGACCATAATATGTATATGTTCATGTATTATTTATTTTTTGTACCATTTGAGAATAGATTACAAACATCATGTAACCTTACCCATTAGCATTGTAGTATATATTTCCAGGGAAGGAAGATATGCCTTAAATTTCAAAATAAATTAATTTAACATTGATATGTTTACCTTATCTATAACCCACCCTCCAATTGTCTCAATAACTTCTTTAGATTAATTGAATAAGTCCCACGAGCCTATGTAATAATAAATTAATTAATAACTAACTAAATTAATTACTTAGTTAATAATGAAGAAAGGAATGTGGAAAATTATGGAGTTAGATAAGCAACATTTTGCAACTAACATGGTAATAATTGATATGGGCAAGAATTTCTAGAGAAATTTGATAATTGTATGGGGATAAAAATCAAGCAAATTGATCAAAATTGACATCACCCTACAGACATCATGTACCTCCAGATATAATACCCTAAAAAGAACACAACAAAGCTTTTCTACTATTTCTACTGCAGAAGCATAACTCAAATTTAATCATGAAAAAATATTAAATCATTTGTTTTTTATTTTTAAAAGAAACTGTAGCAACATCAGTTCAGCTGTTATCATCCTATTTTCTAGGCCTAGTACCAGAGATGCTTTCCAGAGAAGAATTTGATTCTCTTTTGCCCCAAACTGACAAGAATTTAGCATCATGCTAAATGCAGATTATGACTGAGCTTTGGAAGAATTGTTCAAGTTATCAGAGTGGTAGTTGTTTATAATCCTTAAGATCTGTGACTTATTGTAGGCCTCTTTCTCGGCTTGGAGAACCTAAACTAGAAAATAGGAATATAATAATCCCCAAAAATAGGCTTATATTGCTAACCATTTTCTCATTAATAATTGCTGCAGAGACAAAAATTTCAACCAAAATTTGCTCAAGCAGCATGTTGTATAGATGGAGAATGTATATGATTGTACCCATCTGTCAAACTCATGAGTAAAATGGCACTCTGCCATGTGAACTAAAACAAACATACAACACCAAGAGTAGTTAACTATGTTCTCCCTTTCAAGTGCATCATTGTCTTACCCACTTGAAAGGAGAATATCACAAAAATATTTCAAAAATGGAAATAGATCTTTCCAAATTAACACTCTCGTGTATTTATTCAACACCTGCTTACTTGCTAGCGGACTGTAAACGGTACTGACATCACTATTTAAACCAATTACAGAGATTATCATTGGAAGAGGAGTCTCCGTTCTAAACAAAATACTCTGAGGTAACATTCAAGTCAGCTCATACTCTCTAAGATTATTAAACTGACGTCTGCCTACAAATAGCTTATTTTCGTCTCCCATTAGGAGTCAAATTAGTCCTGAGTCCTCTTACCTCCCAGTACTTATCACTCACCTTTTAGGAGAAACAACCTTAGATCCTATGTCTTTCTTTCTGTACCTGTCACACTTATTTTTCATGGTTTTATAGAGCTTAAGAATATAATAGAATTGGCCAGTCTCGGTGGCTCACACCTGTAACCCCAGCACTTTGGGAGGCCAAGTCGGCTGTATTACCTGAGGTCAGGAGTTCAAGACCAGCCTAGCCAGTATGGTAAAACTCCTTCTCTACTAAAAATCCAAAGAAAATATAGCTGGACATGGTCATGCACACCTGTAATCCCAGCTA
Organism: Saimiri boliviensis; assembly: GCF_048565385.1. NCBI lineage: Eukaryota > Metazoa > Chordata > Mammalia > Primates > Cebidae > Saimiri > Saimiri boliviensis. The sequence goes on from NC_133459.1 coordinate 71,713,366, forward strand.
CTTGGGAGGCTGAGGGAGGAGAATCTCTTGACCCTGAGAGAGTGGTGTTGCACTGAGCCAAGAATGCACCATTGCACTCCAGCCTGGGCAACTGAGTGAGACTCCATCTCAAGAAAAAGAAGAGAATATAATAGAGTAAAAATAGCTTCTGTGTTATAGTTATAATAAAAACTACATTGTGAGTCTGGTCACTGGTCAGTTGTACAACACTCTCTTCCTATATGACTTGGGGGATCTAAATGCTGACCATGACCAGCTGAGATTTTGGGTTGTGTAATTTTTTTTTTCCTGCGCATTGGCTCTCTCTGGGTCTATTAAGACTTGTTTGTTCTCTGTCTTCCCTCTACCTATCACTTAGACTGAAATGACACCTTTTATGTTAACCTGATAACATCAGCATGTGCACTTTTCCTGAAGCTTAAATATAGACCTCATGACAGTATTCTCATTTTTAATAGATAAAAAAATATTAAATCGCTGTAATTACTAAGTGAAATTTTAATACAGGGCAATTCCTTCTTACCCTCACAGCAATTACCCACTGTATATGACAGAAAACTATAGCATCCTTTTCAAACCAAAATGGCGATTGATACATATTAGATGCAGAACTACATTGTTTGCAGGTTAGTAACTGTGGGAAGACTGTATTATCTGTTTAATTAATGATGCAGGCTTTTATGTTTGGTTTTCATAAGAAATCAGTTGTTGCCTGGTAACAGATTTGCCTGTGGGCTCCCAGAAGAAGCTGGGCTTTCTAAGCAAAGCACCCTGTTGTCTTATAAATAGGGCAGTAAAGCTTGCTCAGACATGCCTTAGGCATTCAGCAGTTCTTTTCTTGTACAAGTATCTGATTCTGGCTGGGAAGTTTCCTTCACCAGAGACACACTCAAATGGACAAAGAAAAAGAATGGCCCCAATTTCCATTTTAGGAAAGATAAGAGATCAGAGAGATATTTGTTCTCATTTTCCAAACTGGGAAAATAAACTACTTTGGAGAAGTATTAATTAGCTGAAAATAAAAATCAATTATAATTCCTGGACAACTTAGCTTCAGGACAAACTAAAGTACAGTGGGACAATGGCACGCAGTGTAATCAAAACAGAAACACTGAAAAAAATCCCACTTACAAAAATTGATTCTATAAGTTCTGTATCTCTGAGGATGAGAAAACGTTTTGTTCAGTCAGGGTAACTATCCCCTGGGCTACCTTTTGTCACTTGTATGAAATTACCTTCTATTTATTCTACTTAAATATTGGTTGGTTGTTGGTTTTCTATGACAATACAAGCTTCAAGAGGGTAGGATGCCTTCCGTGTTTTTCTTCAGCTATGCTCACAACACCTAGAACAGAAGATGACGCAGGTATCTGCCCCATAAATGCTTTCTGAATAAAAGTACTTTAAATAGTCTATGAGCTCTTTAAGGATGGAGACAATATAAAATTCAGAGGTTTTTTTTAAATTGTTTTTTTGTTTTGTTTTGTCTGTAAATTTTCACTGCCCAGCACATGATTGTTTTTCAATTGAGTTTTATTAAGTAAATGATAGCATGAGTGAATGGATGGATGGATGAGTGGGTGGAAGGATGGCTGAATGAATTGATGAGATGAATGAATGAATGAAGAAATAAACAAATGAGTGAATGAAGAAAAGAAAAAAGGAAGGAATAATGCAATCTCTTTCCTGGTGAAAAACTGAGTTAAAAGCTACTAACATAAAAGAATACCATCTAGTGGTGACTCCATAACCACAGATGAAAGTAGAAAGCAGACAGTATTGAGGATGTGTTTGAGAAAGCAATTCTGACATAATCACTAAATGACTGTGGATGTGTGAAAGGATCAAAAGTGTTGCCATAAATTCTAAGAATTTACTATAATTCATATAATCCCTAAAATCTGTTTCAAATACGTATTTTTTACCATTTTAAATTTAGATACTGCTTATTGAGTGCTTAATATATTCTAGGTACTGTTTTCAAATTATTTCTAATCTTTAACATATATCTTCTTTCATTCACACTGAGAAAACTAAGACAAAGCAAAGACTAAGAGACTGACAAAGCTTCCATATAAATGAAGCAAAATACACCTGTGGTGTGTAAAATAGACCTATGTTTTGCAAAATAAATTGAGGGGAGGCATTATATATATATATATACATTTTAAATGATATCAAAAGTCCAAATAAATATTTAGGGCCCAAAGTAAATTTAATGTTTAGAACTTACCTGCAACATGGAAAAATATTGACTGTAAAAATGCCAAATCTTTCTTTATCTTAATATCCTGGAATATTTACTTAAGAAGGCAGAAATATCTTACAAGAATTATATACTAGGTAAGCATATATGGTGTTTTGTTGCCATTGTTATTGTCATTTTTGTTTTTTGCTGTAATTAGTAAAGAATTAATGTTCACTTGAATTACACAAAAAAAGTTTAGTCAAATTTTTGGCAAAAGTAGAGTATTTACTAAGATCGGTTAAAGTCTCAATTATACAGTATCAAATTTTGGGGATAGTATTGAATATTTCAGTACTACCTTCAATTCCTTTAATTACTGCTTAAATACTCATTAGTAGTTATTTTGAAAAGGGGAGGAGCTTTATAGACAAATGTAAATCAGACTTTAATGTGTCCTATGCAAGCGACACTGTAATAATTTATATTAATATTACTTGTGTCTCAAAGTAAACAATATCTTCTTTTTCTTAAGGCAAGAATTATTTCTTAAACTACATTTGTATTTTGTAAGATGTATATTTGACTCTTTGTTAAAACAGTGGAATTGAAAGAAGTGAAAAGTTAAACTCATTAAATAGAAAACATTTTCTGTGTCCTTGAAAATAGCTAATCACATCACATACACTAGTGTTGCAATACGTATGAAGTAGCAAGTAAAATACCCATCTTTCTTCCTATACATTTATAATAGTTCGCTCCCAAAATAGCCATTTTGTGGCATCTGTCATATTGGAAGCACATCAACTTACTAGCAAGTCTAGAAGGGAATAGGAAAAAACGATGCCAAAGCAATGATTTGGGAAATATAATGTCGCAGTTTGAGCCACGTGGAACAGAGCAACCCAACTCAGCTAATGTAGTATAACTGAAACTGTTTTATATATATTTATTTCTTGAAATTTAGACTCTTGAATTTGAAACAAAGCCCATAAAACTTAAAACTCGGTACTCTATAATTTTTAATACTTCATGATTTATACCATATGGCCCTTCTGAAAATAGTCTTTCTTATTTCTGGAACTCATAAAGCTGTTCATTCAAATATATATCATCATTAATAAGTAATTACTAAATATACATCTATCAAATAAGACGAAAAGTCTTCAGTTTCTTTCATTATGCCCTTAGCGATACATCTTTGTAATGCTAAATAAGCTGCCACAGTAGTAGTAGTAGTATGTCATGGTGGGTAAGCATGCAGACTAGAATCAGGCTGCCTCAGTTCTAGCACTTTTTAACACTGTGACCTTAGTATTACCATTTTGCCTTTTAGTAGGCTCATAAAATTAAGATAATAAAAATATGTGTCTTATGAGATTGCTCTAAGATTAAGTAAGACCAATGACGGTCTTACTTATTAGCTAATTCCGATAGAATAAAATTTGCATACACAATATTTTTGGCATATTCTATAGAAAATAAATGTATTTAATTAAAAATCATGGGCCTTGTAATTTACTTTGCATGTAGATATACCAATCGAGAAGCAATTTGTCAAGAAAATAGCATGAGTTAGTTCTCTTAGAATCTAGATACCACATAAGTCCATGTATGAGTTCAGTAACAAAAAGCACTGATACTCAATTTGATTATGATTGAGCTAGAATTGTGAGCTCATTCGTCACAGAAAAAACAAAAGTCAGATGGGAGGAGTAACTGTAAATGAAATAAGCATTTAACAGAGATTACTTAGATCAAGGACAAAACAAAATTCTAATACCTGGTACCAATTCTCTGAACTTTAAATAAAACCTATACATTTTTTATACTAGGCCATGAATAGTTCTTCCAAAGCGTATTTCCTCCAAAGATATTTTTTCTGAAACAACAATACAAAGTGGAGTTAGGCATAGTTGTGTGGTTTTTTTAAAACTATCAAGTTGTAACTTTAAAGAGTAATCCAAATTAAAAAGCATTTCAGAGAAAATTATTAATCCATAGTTAAGTGTCTTCTCTAGTCATCTACAGATGAATATTCTGAAGGATTTCAATTCTTTTCAATGATCAAATCCTTGCTTTTAGACAATACTTAACTATTTGCAGACGTTTATGCCAGTTTACTTGTTGGACACAGAAAGGTAATAGACCACCAATATCCATGGTCTTCTACAGCATAACATTTGCTGTCTCTCTTGTATCTAAGTGGTCTATGTGACTAATTCTGGCTAATGAAACATGACCAGAAGCGATAAACATCAATTACCGGCTATCATTATTAAGTATATGTGCTCTGCTCCCATTTTTAACAAATTTAGAAACCTAGTTTTACAGCTGGTAGGTTCACAAAATGAACAAGCCTGAATTAGTGAGGGACATCATGTGAAAGGGAACCACCCTGTAGAGCTACTTGATAAGAACATCAGCATTGGAATTTATATAAACAAAAAATAAAATTTGTCAGGGCAAGCATTCTAATTTGCAGCTTGCTTCTTTAAAAAAGTCAGTCTGCCAGACTAATAAAGATGTCTAGACAATTCGGAGACTTTTGAGTCAATTTTCATTACACTATAAAATTGATCAATTATTAACAAGAAAGTTGTTCCTAAGGAACATCATAGGAATAAAAGCCCTGTTCTTTGATATGAATTTCTCTAGCATCTTTCCTCCTTTGCATGTCAGGCTTCATTTCATAAATCTTTTGAAAATTTATGTCTTTCTTACTAAGTATGTATATTCAACCTCTATCTTCTAGGAGCTCAGAGACACATTAAAGAGCTGGTGTTTTAAAATATTTTAAAACATGCTGACAGCTACTAGAAGTACACACAAAGGGCATGGAAGAACAGAAGAGGTGATATTTCAACCTTCTTTAGTGTATCAGGCAAGTTTTCATCTGATAGTTAATTTTTAAGCTAAAGTCTATGTACAGGAGTTTGACAGATGGCCAAGAGGAGTGATAGATATTTCAGACAGATGGAACCATATGAAAAATGACAGAATTAGAAAAGGAATGGCATGGAGATAAGTTCAATAAGGAAAAAGTCTAGAGTTCTGGTGGGTGATATCGGGGTGGGGAATTGAGAGGTAGAGAAGTAAAGATGTGGTTATCAGAATAATTGGCTAGATTGGAGTCAAGGTTGTAAGATGGCATAAATCTTACTAAAATATTTATTTCCACAGATCTTATATAAGTTTATTTTATAGTTCATGAAAGGTACTTCTGTAACTACTTGATCTATTTGTCTGTCTCCCAGTATGAGCTCATTCATGCTAAAATCTCTGAAATAATCACCTGTATACTCATAATGATAGACACAATGCTCAGTAGATTAAAAATGTTTAATAACTATCTTAAAAATTGATTTGATATGTCATATAACTGGATTTTGAAGTAGTCTAAGTGATTATAGGAGCTGGGGAAGAAATAAAAATGTTCAAATATGTGCCCAAGTCGTCTTTAAAAGAAGGTGAAGACACTAGAGGCCTATGTACATGAACTAAGATGATGGAAAGGAGGAAAGATAGCCATAAATTACATTTACAGAGGACAGGTTATTTTAGGAATAAATTAAGTACTGACCACAAAGTTTCAGGGGCGCACTGGAAGACAACTACCTTTTTTGTTGTACCAGAAAATGTTGAGAGAAGAAAGTGCAGATTGAAAGGAAGAGGAGGGTGGCCAACTTCTATTTGCTATTTAAAAGCAAAGAGAGGTTCTATGGATTTTTTGAAGTCACAGGCTAGTTGAGTGTTCTAGAACAAGAATAATATGTAAGAGAAACTTCTGTAAATAGGACAGGAACTCCAGAGGATGGAGCAGAAAATGTTCAAGTTAAAGGAAAGTACAAAGAGTTAAAGCAAAGCACGGGGAGAGATAAAGTTCGATCCAAAGGCAATGAGCATATTCTAGCAATACTTCTTGACTTTTCAAGAATAAATCATTTTGAAATCCACTGCATAACATATTACATCAAATGTCACCCTTGATCAATGCAGAAACTTTAAGAACTCAGTTGATGATGGATCCTGTACATGATCCTCCATTATGTGCATTGTTTTATCGTTTTGTGTGACTCTGGAAGATCAATGTTTTACTTTATCTCTATGGTTATGCTAGCACACTCACACACCACAATGTGACTACTATGTCTTCATCATGAAGCATGAGGACCGCTTTGTGTGACTCTGGAAGATCAATGTTTTACTTTATCTCTATGGTTATGCTAGCACACTCACACACCACAATGTGACTGCTATGTCTTCATCATGAAGCATGAGGACCTTTGAAGGCAAGGCATGTACTTTGCTCACCGTTACCTACTTTTCAGACAAATGATGAAAGTTGATGCCTGATACTAAGAAAAGTTATGATTAAAAAGTAAACTCATTTACACTTATTTCAAGTCTTCATGTTATTATACAATGTAGATTTAAAAATAGAAATAGTTCCATTAGTTTTACTGAAATGGAAAGTTGAAATAGTTTTTTAAAAAGATTCCTTATTCATTTATTTATAGGTGTATTATTGTCATTTTCTTCACAGTGCATGAAAATTTAGCCATGTTTATGAAATAATCACCATGAAATGAAACACCTGCTGCATTTTTTCTGAAGTACAGAGGAATGATAAGTCAACCAGATAATTCAATTGACCAATTTTTTTGACACCAGAAATGATGAATTCATTTTTTCCCATGATATTAGAAAGATGCTTATGAAGTATATATTTCTTTTGAAAATTTAAGACATGAAATTCTTATAATCAGCTAAAAATATGAAAAGTGCATTTTTTGTATTGCATAGGGTCTTAAATTCAAAATTTGAAATAGCATGATTAATAAGAGAATTAATTGTGAATTTAACCATGTCTGTTCAGAACTGACAATTCTGCCTCTTCTAATCAAGTACTTGGTTTCACTGCACTGCCCATCCAAAAGAGATAAAGAAAAGAGAAAGTGTCTAATTTCTATATTACTAATTTATAATACATGGCTGAAAGTTTTATATAAGAATCTCAAAGACAAAAAACTCTAAGCAGATTAGAAATAATTTATGACAGGTTATAATAAAGTTGTATAATAACAACTGACAATATTTCTAAATTGGTAGTGTTTTGTTATAAGTGAAAGTAGCCATAGATTCTCTCTCTCTTTTAACAACTGCAATGAGATCTTTTAACTTAGATTGTGATGTGGCAAAATCACTAAGTACAAGACTGTAATTCTATCTAACTATACCACAATAGATATCACTATGTAATTATTAAAACAATAAACTAATTTCCCTCTCAAAAATAGAAATTATGTTAATTCTTGTGATATAGTGCCAACAAAAATACATTTCTGCCTTAAATAATAAATAATAGACAAATGATTACACTATTTTATCACTTTATTATTTTACACTTACTCCTATAGTTAAGCAATTATATAGGACTGAATCTTGTTTCTAAGAAAGGAATAATTACAACTTAACTTCCTAATTAAATGTTGATTCACCAGATTTTAGATTTGATAAATTATTATTACTTTTGGTAGAATATTAAGTAGTTGTTATATTTTTGAGAGTCAGTTTTATTCATTAACTCTTATTAAATAAATATTTATTAAGTATCTACTATATATGTTATGAAAATATATGGAAATAATAAATTTATCTGCCAACAAACTAAAATATGATGAGATTCACTATATTTGATTGTGGTTTAGGAATCAAATATTTAAAGATTTTTTATGTTAATAAAAGAAGATGTAAAGCAAGTGTCAACTTTTAAAAACCTTTTTTAGATTTAGCATACATTTATACAATCATCTAGATGAAGATTTTGAAATCCAGCACTTCAGAAATTTTCCTGGTGTCTCCTGGTGTCCTACTGATTAATTACCTACAATGGTAGCTACTATTCTGATTTATTTTTGTACTACACTTATTTTGCTTATTCTTGAACTTCATATACATGAATTTATGTGATATATACTCTTGTATCTGCCTTCCTTTGTTCAACATAATGTTTATGGGATTCCTCCTGTTGTTGCATATGGTGGTATGTCGAGTTTGCTGGCATTGGGCATTTGCTATTTGCAATTTGTCTTTAGCTATTATGAAAAAAAAGTAGTCAGGCATATTCTTGTACTTTTTTATTTTCACAGACAGAATCTTACTTTGTCACCCAGGTGGGAGTACGAAGAAATGACCACAACTCACCACCATGTCTGGTTTATTTATCTGTCTTTTTTACAGAGCTGGAGTCTCACCATGTTGCCCAGGCTGACCTTGAACTCAGTGATCCTTCTGCCTCAAGTGATCTTCTGCCTTGTCCTCCTAAATATTTGGAATTACAAGCACAAGCCACTCTGGCCTCTTGTACATGTGTTTGACGAACACATACACTTATTTCTCTAAAAAATATTCTAGACAGTACAATTCCAGGGTCAGGTCATAAGATAAACCTATGATCAATTTTTAGGAACTATGAAGTGATTTTCCAAAGTAGTTTTGTCAATTTATACTCTCACCACCTATATATAAAAGTTCCACTTATACCATCCTCTTGTCATTTCTTGCTATCATTGATCTCTTTTTTAAATATATTAACTTTTATTTTAGGTTTAAGGATACATATGCAGGTGTGTTATTTAGGAAAATTTGTGATTTAGGGATTTGGTGTACAAATTATTTTATCATCCAGGTACTAAGTATAGTACCCAAGAGTTTTTATTTTTTGTCTGTTTTTTGTTGTTGTTGTTTTTTCCTGAACCACTAGCTCCTCCCACTCTCCGCCCTCTGGTAGGCCCTAGTGTCTCTTGTTCCGTGCACCTTTGTGTCCATGTGTTCTTATTATTTAGCTTCCACTTATGAGTGAGATCAAGGGATATTTGGTTTTTCTCTTCCTGCATTAGTTTGCTAAAAATAATGGCCTCCAGTTCCACTCATGTTTCTGCGAAGACATAATCTTATTCATTTTTATGGCTACATAGTATTCCATGGTGTATATACCACGTTTTGTTTATCTAGCCTACCACTGATTGGCATTTATTTTGATTCCATGTCTTGCTATTGTGAATAGTGCTGCAATAAACATGTGTGCATGTGCCTTTATGGTAGAATAAAGGTAGATTGCTGGGTCAAACGGTAGTTCTGTCTTCAGTTCTTTAAATAATCGCCACACTGCTTGCAGCAATGATTGAACTAATTTAAACTTCCTCCTCATTGTATACATGTTCCCTATTATCTGCAAACTTGTCAGCATCTGTTATTTTTTAACTGCAATAATAGCCATTCTGACATGTGTGAGATGGTTTCTTATTGTGGTTTTGATTTATAACTCTCTAATGATCAGTGATATTGAGGTTTTTTTTAAGTATGTTTATTGGCCACATGTTTGTCTTCTTTTAAAAAACATCTGTTCATGTAATTTGCCCACTTTTTAATTGGGTTTTTTTTTTTATGCTTGAACATTTGTTTAAGTTCCTTATAGATTCTAGATATTAATCTTTTGTCACATGTATAGTTTGCAAACTTTTCTCCCATTCTGTAGGTTGCCTGTTTACTGTATTGACAGTTTCTTTTGCTATGCAGAAGTTCTTCAGTTTAACTCAGTCCCATTTGCCAATTTTGACTTTTGTTGCAATTGCTTTTGGCATTTTCATAATGCAATCTTTGCCAATTTGTACATCCAAGATGTTATTCCTAGGTTATTTTCCAAGGTTTTTATAGTTTCAGGTTTGACATTTAGGTCTTTAATCCATCTGGAGTTGATTTTTTTTTATATGGTGTAAGAACGGAGTCCAGTTTCTTCTAATTGTATACTGGTATCTCATGGACAATTATGTTTACACAGGAAAAGTAAGCCTAGGGAAAAAAATAATCTAAGAAAAATGACAAATTATATATTTTTTCTTTTTTCTTTGACAAATTATATTTTACAGTATCATAATTGTTTAAAAATATCCCAAAGAGAGTAGGTAGCAAAATCATGAACTCTACATATTATTTATATTTTGAATGCAAAAGCAAAATATTTTCTATTGAGTTTTTTTTTTTTTTCATTATACTTTAAGTTCTGGGATACATGTGTAGAATGTGCAGGTTTGTTACATAGGTATACACGTGCCATGGTGGTTTGCTGCACCCATCAACCCAACACCTACATTAGGTATTTCTCCTAATGCTATCCTCCCCTAGCTCTGTTATCTTCATTCTTTCCTGAGGATGTTTCCACCTGGTATCAGATCCCTACAGAATGAAGAATCTCCTTTCACTTCTTATTTATTTAATTATTTTTATTTTACTTTAAGTTCTGAGATACATGTGCAGTACATGAACGTTTGTTACATAAGTATACATGTGCCATAGTGGTTTGCTTCACCTATCAACATGTCATCTAGGTTTTAAGCCCTACATGCATTAGGTATTTGTCTTAATGCTCTCTGTCCACTTGCCCCCGACCCACTGAGAGGCCCCAGTGTGTGATGTTTCCCTCCCTATGTCCATGTGTTCTCATTGTTCAACTCCCACTTATGACTGAGAACATGCAGTGTTTGATTTTCTGTTCCTGTGTTAGTTTGTTGAGAATGATGGCTTCCAGCTTCATCCATGTCCCTGCAAAGGACATGAACTCATTCTGTTTTATGGATGCATAGTATTCCACGGTATATATGTGCCACATTTTCTTTATCCAGTCTATCATTGATGGGCATTAGGGCTGGTTCCAAGTCTTTACTATTGTAAATAGTACTGTAATAAACATATGTGTGCATGTGTCTTTATAATAGAATGATATATAATTCTATGGGTATATACTCAGTAATGGGATTGCTGAGTCAAATGGTATTTCTAGTTCTAGATCCTTGAGAAATTGCCACACTGTCTTCCACAATGGTTGAACTAATTTACACTCCCACCAACAGTGTAAAAGCGTTTCCATTTCTCCACAGCCTCACCGGCATCTGTTTTTTCCTGACTTTTTAATGATCGCCATTCTAACTGGCATGGAATAGTATCTCATTGTGTTTTTGATTTGCATTTCTTTAAAGACCAATGATGATAAGCTTTCTTTTATATGTTTGCTGGCTGCATAAATGTCTTATTTTGAGAAGTGTTGTTTAAGTTCCTTATAGACTCTGGATATTAGACCTTTGTCAGGTGGGTAGATTGCAAAAATTTTCTCCCATTCTGTAGGTTGCCTTTTCACTCTGATAAGTTTCTTTTGCTGTGCAGAAGCTCTTTAATTTGATTAGATCCCATTTGTCAATTTTGGCTTTTGTTGAAATTGCTTTTGGTGTTTTAGTAATGAAGTCTTTGCCCATGCCTATGTCCTGAATAGTATTGCCCAGGAATTCTTCTAGGGTTTTTATACTTTTGGGTATTACATTTAAGTCTTTAATCCATCTAGAGTTAAGTTTTGTATAAAGTGTAAGGAAGGGGTCCAGTTTCAGTTTTCTGCATATGGCTAGCCAGTTTACCCAGTACCACTTACTAAACAGGGAATCTTTCCCTATTGTTTGTTTTTGTCAACTTTGTCAAAGATCAGATGGTTATAGATGTGTGGTGTTATTGCTAAGGTATCTCTTTTGTTCCATTGGTCTATATATCTCTTTTGGTACCAGTATCATGCTGTTTTGGTTACGTTAGCCTTGTAGTATAGTTTGAAATCAGGTAGCATGATGCCTCCAGCTTTGTTTCTTTCTTTCTTTTTTTTTCCTAGGGTTGTCTTGGCTTTATGGGCTGTTTTTGGTTCCATATGAAATTTAAAGTAGTTTTTCTAATTCTGCAAAGAAAGTCACTGTTAGCTTGATGGAAATAGCATTGACTCTATTAATTATTTTGGGCAGTATGGCCATTTTCACATTGTTGATTCTTCCTATCTGTGAGCATGGATTTTTTTTTTCCATTTGCTTGTGTTCTCTTTTATTTTCTTGAGCAGTGGTTTGTAGTTCTCCTTGCATATGTCCTTCACTTCCCTTGTAGGTTGTATTCCTAGTTATTTTATTCTCTTCGTACTTATTGTGAATGGAAGCTCACTCACGATTTGGCTCTCTGATTGTCTATTGTTGGTGTATAGAAATACTTGGAGCTTTTTGCACATTGATTTTGTATCCTGAGACTTTGCTGAAGTTGCTTATCAGCTTAAGGAGTTTTTGGGCTGAGATGATGGGGTCTTCTAAATATACAATCATGTTGTCTACAAATAGAGATGATTTTACTTCATCTTTTCCCAATTGAATGCCTTTATTTCTTTCTCTTGCCTAATTGCCCTGGTCAGAACTTACAATACCATTTTGAATAGGAGTGGTGAGAGAAGGAATTGTTGTCTTGTGCAGGTTTTCAAAGGGAATGCTTCTAGCTTTTGCCCATTCAGTATGATATTGGCTATGGGTTAGTCATAAGTTGCTCTTATTATTTTGAGATATGTTCCATTAATATCTAGTTTGTTGAGAATTTTTACCACAAAGCACTGTTGAATTTTATCAAAGGCCTTTTCTGCATCTATTGAGATAATCATGTGGTTTTTTTCCACTGGTTCTGTTTATATGTTGGATTACATTTATTGATTTGTGTATGTTGAACCAGCCTTGCATCCCAGGGATAAAGCCAACTTGATGATGATGGATAAGTTTTTTGATGTGTTGCTGGATTCAGTTTGCCAGTATTTTATTGAAGATTTTTGCATTGATGTTCATCATGGATATTGAGCTGAAATTTTCTTTTTTTGTTGTGTCTCTGCCAGGTTTTGGTAGCAGGATGATGCTGGCTTCATAAAATGAGTTAGGGAGGAGTCCCTCTTTTTCAATTGTTTGGAATACTTTCAGAAGAAGTGGTATCAGCTCCTCTTTGTAACTCTGGTAGAGTTTGATAGTGAATCCATCTGGTCCATGGTTGGTAGACTATTTGATTGGTAGATTATTAATTACTGCCTCAGTTTCAGAACTTGTTACTAGTCTACTCAGGGATTCAACTTCTTCCTGGTTTAGTCTTGCGAGGGAGTATGTGTCCAGGAATTTATCCATTTTTTTTTCTAGGTTTTCCAGTTTATTTGAGTAGAGGTATTTATAGTATTCTCTAATTGTTGTTTGTATTTCTGTGGGATCAGTGATGACATCATTTTTAATTTTGTCTATTTGATTCTTCTCTCTTGTTTTTTATTCTAACTAGTGGTCTATCTATTTTGTTAATCTTCAAAAAACCACCCTCTTGATTCATAGATTTTTTGAAGGTTTTTTTGTGTGTGTCTCTATTTCCTTCAGTTCTGCACTGATCTTTGTTATTTCTTGTCTTCCTCTAGCTTTTGAATTTGTTTGCTCTTGCCTCTCCTCTTCTTTTAATTGTGATGTTAGGGTGTCAATTTTAGATCTTTCTCACTTTCTGTTGTGGAAATTTAGTACTATAGATTTTCCTCTTAACACTACTTTAGCTGTGTCCCAGAGATTCTAGTTTGTTATTTCTTTGCTCTCATTGGTTTCAAAGAACTTCTTTATTTCTGTCCTAATTTTATCATTTACCCAGTGTCATTCAGGATCAAGTTGTTCAGTTTCCATGTAGTTGTGTGGTTTTGAGTGAGTTTCTTAATCCTGAGTTCTAATTTGATTGCATTGTGGGCTGAGAGATTGCTGTGATTTCCACTCTATTGTATTTGCTGAGGAGTGTTTTACTTTCAATTATGTGGTCAATTTTAGAGTACATGCTGTGTGGCACTGAGGAGAATTTATATTCTGTTGATATGGGGTGGAGTGTTTTGTAGATGTCTGTTAGGTGCACTTGGTCCAGAGCTGAGTTCAAGTCCTGAACAGCCTAGCTAATTTTCTGTCTCATTGTTCTGTCTAATACTGACTGTGGAGCGTTAAAGTCTCCCACTATTATTGTGCAGAAGTCTAAGTCTCCTTGGAGGTCTCTAAGACTTGTTTTTTGAATCTGGGTGCTCCTGTATTGGGTGCATATGTATTTAGGATAATTAGCTCTTCTTTGTTGCATTGATCACGTTAACATTACATCATGCCTTTCTTTGTCTTTTTTGATCCTTGCTGTTTTAAGCTCCCTCTTTTATCAGAGACTAGGATTGCAACCCTGCTTTTTTTTTCTTTCCATTTGCTTGGTAAATATTCCTTAATCCTTTCATTTTGAGGCTATGTGTGTCTTTGCACATGAGACGGGTCTCCTAAATACAGCAGACTATGGGCCTTGAATCTACATCTAATTTGCCTGCCTATGGCTTTTAATTGGGATATTTAGCCCATTTACATTTAAGGTTAAAATTATTATGTGTGAATTTGATCCTGTCATCATGGTGCTATCTGGTTATTTTGCACATTAGTTAATGCAGTTTCTTTATAGTATCGTTGGTCTTTATATTTTGGTTTGTTTTTGCAGTGGCTGGTAACCGTTTTTCTTTTCTATATTTGATGCTCCTTTCAGGAGCCTTTGTAAGGCAAGCCTGATGGTGACAAAATCCCTCAACATTTGCTTGTCTGGAAAGGATTTTATTTCTCCTTTTCTTATGAAGCTTAGTTTGACTGGATATATAATTCTGGGTTGGAAATTATTTTCTTTAAGAATGTTGAATATCAGCCCCCACTCTCTTCTGGCTTGTAGGGTTTCTGCAGAGCGATCCACTGTTAGTCTGATGGGCTTCACTTTATAGGTAACTTAACCTTTCTCTCTGACTGCCCTTAACATTTTCTCCTTTGGTTCAACCTTGAAGAATATGAAGATTACGTGTCTTGGTGGTGCTCTTCTCAAGGAATATCTTTGTGGTGTTCTCTGTATTTCCTGAATTTGAATGTTAACCTGTCTTGCTAGGTTGGGGAAGTTCTCCTAGATAATATCCTGAAGTGTGTTTTCCAAGTTGGTTCCATTCTCCCTGTCACTTTCAGGTACACCAATCAATCATAGGTTTGGTCTTTTCACATAGTCCCATATTTCTTGGAGGTTTTTGTTCATTTCTTTTCATTCTTTTTTCTCTAATCTTGTCTTACACTTTATTTCAATAAGTTGATCTTCAGCATCTCATGTATTTTCTTCCACTTGATTGATTCAGATATTGATAGTTGTGTATGCTTCAACAAGTTCTCATGCTGTGGTTTTCAGCTCCATCAGGTCATTTACGTTCCTCTCTAAACTGATTATTCTAGTTAGCAGTTCCTGTAAGGGTTTTAGCTTCCTTTCATTGGGTTAGAACATGCTCCTTTAGCTCAGAGGAGTTTATTACCTACATTCTGAAGCCTACTTCTGTCAGTTTGTCAATCTCATTCTCCATCCAGTTTCGTGCCCTTGCTGGAAAGGAGTTGCAATCATTTGGAGGAAAGAGGCACTCTGGTTTTTGGAAGTTTCGTGTTTTTGCACTGTTTTTTTCTTATCTTCACCTCTTCTGTATGTCTGCTGCAGTTTGCTGAAGGTCCACTCCAGAACCTTGTCTCCTGGATATCACCAGTGGAGGCTGCAGAACAGCAAAGAGTGCTGCCTGCTCCTTCCTCTGGAAGCTTTCTCCCAATTTATTTATTTTTTAAGATGGGGTCTCACTCTGTCACCCAGGCTGGAGTGAAGTGGTGCAATCCTGGCTGACTGCAGCCTTGACCTCCTAGGCTCAAATGATTCTCCCAATTATCTCAGCTTCCTGTAGATAAGACTACAGGATTGCATCATTATCCAGCTAATTTATTAATTTTTTAGAGACAAGGTCTCACTCTGCTACCCACGCTGGTCTCAAAATCCTGGCCTCAAGTGATCCTCCAGACCTGGGCACTGTAAGTGCTGGGATTATAGATGTGAGCCACCATGCCCAGCCTAAGAATCTTTTAGTACAGTTCTGCTGGCAATTAATTTTCTTAGTTTCTATTTATTTAGAGATGCCTTATTTTGCTTTTATATTTGAAGGATGTATTTCCCAATATATAGTTTTGTTTTTTCTTTCTTTTAGTCCTCAAGATGTAGTTTCATTATCTTCTGAACTCCAATGTTTCTAATGAAAAATACCTACTTTTGAAAAAGTTTATTTTTATTTCTTCAAGTTTTTTTAAACTTTTATTTTAAATTCAGGAATACAAGTGTAGGTTTGTTACATAGGTAAACGTGGGTCATGCGGGTTTGTTGTACAGGTTATTTCCTCACTCAGGTATTAAGCCGAGTACCCATCCATTATTTTTCCTAATCCTCTCCTTCCTCCCACCCTCTACCCTCTGAAAGGCCCCAGTGTGTATTATTTCCCTCTATAGTTATCTCTCACTTATAAGTGAGAACATGTGGCTTGGTTTCTGTTCTGTGTTAGTTTGCTAAGTATAATGGCCTCCAGCTTCACCCATGCCCCTGCAAAGAACAAAATCTCATTCTTTTTATGGCTGCATAGTATTCCATGTTCTCCTTTTTTCATGTAATTTTTTTTCTGTTTCTTTTTAACATTTTGTCTTTAATTATCTCAATATGACTACAATGTAATTTACTTTGTATTTATTCTGTTTGGGGGCTAATGACCTTCGAATCAATAAATTTTGACTTTTACTAAATTTGGGAAGTTTATGGCAATTATTTGTTAAAATAACTTTTTCCTGCTTTTTGCTTTTCCTCCTCCATTTCTGAGACTTCAGTTGATTGTGCATTAGTAATTTTGACATCGCAAATTCTTTAGACTGTTTGTTTATGGGGCCATTTTCTTTCCCTGGGCTCTTCAAATTAGATAATCTATAATAATTTATCTTCAAGTCTACTGACTATTTATATAATACCTATATTTATTTTTTAAGCCCTCCCAGGTAATTTTATTTTATATATTCTAATTCTTAATAATCAAATATCAACTTGATTCTTTTTTGTGGTTTGTGTTCTTCTGCTGATATTTCCAAATTGTTCATTTATTTTAAGGTTATTTTTAATTTATATCATTCAATATAGTTTTAATACCTGTTTTACATTCTTTTCTCTCAAATTTAGCATCTCTCTGTTGGTTTATATTTATTATCTTTTGTTTGAAGTGTTATTCTCAATCAATGAACAAAACAAGCCAATAAATCTTCCTGTTGTAATTTATATTCTAGTAAGAGAAGGCAGATAATAAATAAGTAATTTATATTACATATTAAAATACAGTAATTACTACAAAAGTGAACAATAAACTAAGATAATTTTAAATACAATGATTAAATAAGATCTCACTAACATGGTATTTAAGCAAAGATTTAAGGATGATGAAGGAAGAAGACATTCATTTCAGATAGCTAAGATGAGGGCTTCAGGCTCAATGAACATAAAGTAAAAATGCTATTAGGAAAAAGCATGAATGGTATCCTTAAACAACACCAACCATGTTCAAGTTACAGGTCCATGTCTGAAATACGTGATCAGAAAGCAACAAAGCATAGAGAGTGTTTAACATCACATTGCTAAATCAGGTTATCCATTGTTAGTACAAAGAGAGAAGAGAACCAAGAGTTGAATCTTGGGATTACACTACATTAAGAGTCTTAGGAAGATGAGACAAATCCATTAAAGAAGATTGATAAGAATCTGCCAGTTACTTAGGCGGAAATACTAGAGAGTGACATGCTAGAAGCCAAATAGAGCAAGATTATCAATGAGGTGGGAAAAAGTTTTTGACAAATAATGATGACAGGTCAATTAACATGAGGGCTGAGAATTCAACATTCAAATTAGCAAAAATTAGGCCATTAGGAGCTTGACAAAAGAAGCTCCAATAAGAACAAAAAACTAAACTATTAGCAATAAAGAGATGTTTCACATGGGTTTAAGGGAAAATGAGATGAGAAGAAATCAACAGTGGGTATAAACACATTTTTCAATAAGTTTTGCTGTAGAAGTAGAAGAAAAATGAGTGGTTAGCTGAAGGAGATAGCAGGACCAAGAATGTTTAAAATGGGATAAATTATTGTATGATGATATGTTGATAAGAATAAACTTGTATACATTTTTAAAAATAATATAGACAAAAGGTTTGAAAATTCCTGGAAGAATGTCTTTTAGTATGTGAGAGGATATGGAGTCTTTGACAGAAGCAGGGATAATTCATCTACAGTAATAGGTAGGTGGCAGAATAAATATGTCCAGGTGGTGGTATCTGGGTAAATGTGGTTCTAAAAACTTGTAAAACCTTTTTGTCATACAATATTTTCTATCTTTTTTAGTGAACTAGGAAGTAATGTCTTTAGCATAAAAGAGAAGTTCTTGTAAATTTGTGCTCAGGGGCTGAAGAAGAAATTCATCTTCTATTAGAAGATTTGAATATTAGGGTATCTAGTGTGATCGTACAGCAATATTAAGGACCTGTAATAAATAGGAGGCATCAGAAAAGAAGTATTTAGAGAACAAAAATGAATTCATAGAAATTAGTTTATGATAGCAAAAATGAAAACTTCAATTGAAAAGCTAGAAAAAATGTTGAGGAAATATGCCAGACTATGAAGTAAAGAAGTAAGTGGTTATAAAATAGGAAAAAAATTGCAAATATAAGGGTGCATAATATCTAAATAATAGCAGTTTTAAAAATAAATGAAAAATAGAATGTAGAACATTATTAAAGAGTGAAAATTTTATGAAAATTTTGACATAATTTTCAAGATGTCAATATTAGAATAGATTTAAAAATTACTTCCAAACAGGAAGGAAGCACGACAGGTAGGAAGGAAGAAAAAGACTCACACCAAAACCCATTGCTATGATACGAAAATTTAATACTGGAAGTTGCAGGGTAAAACAATAATGTCTGCAGACTTCTAAGTGGAGTTAATTCCCAATTTGGATTGTTTTTTGTTTGTTTGTTTGTTTGTTTGTTTTTGATGGACTTTTGCTTTGTCACCCAGGCTGGAGTTCAATGGTGTGATCTTGGCTCACTGCAACCTTTGTCTCCTGGGTTCAAGTGATTCTCCCACCTCAGCCTCCCAAGTAGCTGGGATTACAGGCACCTGCCATCATGCCCAGCTAATTTTTTTGTATTTTTAGTTGAGATGGGGTTTCACCATGTTGGCCAGCCTGGTCTCGAACTCCTGACCTTGAGCTCCTGACCTCAGGTGATCCACCCGCCTCAGCCTCCCAAAGTGCTGAGATTACAGGCGTGAGTCACCTCACTCCAGTCAATGTATCCATTCATTGTGAGACTGCAATAAATACATTTTTAGACTTGCATATACTCAAAAAAGTATTTTTGCTGTGCTCTTTTTCAATAATGTATCAAAATGTTTGCTCCCCCCCCCACAAAAAAAAGAAGAGAGTCATGAAAAAATAGGAAGACTTTGGATAGTATACAAGATAATTTATTACAGGCAAAGGGCATCCTGCAGGTGATGGTGAAGGGAGATTCCAAGATAAGCACATTTTTTAGGCCTTCCATTCAGATTGCTATATGAGGGTAAGAGCCCTAGCAATAATGATTTTAAAAATCCAAAAACCTCAGCGTTCCTGATGTGTATGAACAAAAGAACCAACAAATATCTCACCTGATTCTCTGTAATTGCCTCCCAGCTCTTCTCTGTATTCTACCCTGTCTGCCTCCCAATACGGTCCCCACTATTCTCAACACAGTTGCCAAGCAAGTCCTTTTAAAAGACGTTTAGAAACACTTTCTTTAAATTCTTTTAAAACTCAAATCATATCACTTCTCTGTTTAAGCCCTGAAAATCTATTTCCCATGAAATAAAATCAAAGTCTGAACAGTGACCTACTCCTCAATTCCCCACTCTGTCGTTTCTTACTACACATTTCTCCAACATGCCAGGGATGCTTCTAGATTGGCTCCTTTGCCCTGACTACTTACAAAGTTTTAAAGGAGGTTCTTTGAACCTCTCCTCTAATGTTAGTTTTTCAAGGAGACCTGTGAGCTCTGCCTACTACTCATCATACCTTATTCTACCCTTTGTCCCCATAACTTCTAACACTTGTAATGTTGTAAATAGTATATGTATTATTATAATACTGTTTACTATATGTCTCACTAGCCAGATTGTGAGCTCCAAATGGTCAGAGCAGTAGCTAGCAATCTAAAGGCACTCAGGGAATGTTTCTCAGAGAATTGATTCTGTGCCAGAGTTTGAAGATGAAGTAGTAAACAATATGTATTAAACAAAAGAAGAAATAGCAGTTATTAATTCCAAGAAAATTAATGTTTGTACAAGAAATAAAATAAGCTCGTAGTCTACTACCTCACTCAGCTGTGGAAATATTTGCATAGTACTCATAATATAAGCTTTGCATATTAGTGTAAATAAAATTGGTGACATAAACTTAAAAGAAAGGTTGAAGGAATAGTGTGTATGTGTGGAATAAGTAAAAAAAAAAAAAAAACTAGGTCTTTCTATAATTCTAGGAAATAAAAAGATAACACATATCTAACTAAAATACCACAATTGCAAAAATTATGAGAACAATTTTAATAAAAAATAGTCTTAAAGGGCTGGGCATGGTGGCTCATGCCTGTCATTCCAGCTGTCTGGGAGACCAACATAGGCTGATCACTCGAGGTCAGGAGTTTGAGACCAGCCTGACCAATATGGTGAAATCCCATCTCTACTAAAAGTACAAAAATTAACTGGGCGCAGTGGGTAGGCACCTGTAATCCCAGCTACTTGGGAGTCTGAGGCAGAATAATTGCCTGAATCTGGGAGGTGGAGGTTGCTGTGTGCCAAGATCATACCACTGCACTCCGGCCTGGAAAACAAGTGAGACTCCATCTCGAAAAAAGAAATATGGCAAAGGTTTTTTTCTAATGGGTAGGAATTTGCAAATTTGGGTGAGGAAAACTTTTTTTAATAGTGAGATATAAATATAATTTTTAAAACTGTATCCATGAGTAACTTTGATTTATCTTAAAAATAAATAAATATTTTAAAATGCTATTCATCATTTTGTTAGCTATTATTCTTTGTCATGGTTAACATCAATGAATCAAAACCATGAAATAATTTAAGTCCCTTTTTCATTTAGAGGTCCAGAGCACTGACAAACCAGTTTAGCCAATATGTATTAAAATTTGATCTACTTATTTAATCATAATTCTCTCTACAGCTATGCCATAAATAACTCATTTCGTGTTTATTAAAACATATAAATGTAAACATACCAGTCTAATTTATCCAAAATTTGCCTTGACTCTTATATAGAACAAATGGGTTTATAATTCTTTATCTGTTTAAGGGATGACTTGCATGTGAGTTTTGCATGGTTATAACTTAGATTTGACTTAGAATGAGTTGTAAATTTAACCCTCTCACTCAAATGACAAGAAAATAAAACATGGCAATTCTAGAAAGACTGGGACATTAAAAATATGGAACAAAGTTAACTTCTGAAAGATAATGGAAAACTCGAAGACAGAATCATTTTAATGTTGGAATATTTCTGCAAGGATTTTGTAAATATACTACTTCAAAATCAAATCTACTAAGTGAACTGAAGTGAGAAAATGAAGTGCATTGTTCAAGCTCCCAAATGTCAGACTACAAGTTTATCATTTCAAAGCTTAAAATGCTTTATAGCTTTTCAACTGGCCTGTGAATAGAGGTGAATATATTCATTAAGCCAAAGACACTTTTTCTAATATCACTTAATTTTATCTTTTCTAAATTGGGTTCACAGAGAAAAATATTCTTTTTCAGTAAACTTTCATCTTTAACCAAGTACCAGTAAGAAGAAATATACACTCTTTACCTTATATTTGAAAGGTCAGCTGTCTGTCATATTTTTTTATCTGCCTTGAAGGCAGCATGAGATCACACAATCTTATTTTACTTGGCTTGCTTCAGATTTATCACTTCTCTAGCTATCAATGGAACACAGTTTATAGCATGTTGTTCATATAAGTTGTGATATACATCTGCCAGCAAAATATTCCAGTTTCTGTTAAGATTTCTCTCCCTTCTTTATGAGAAAAACTCTTCCATTTCTCATTTGCTTACTTCAAAAGCATCCCTTTTAACACATTTACCTGTCGTAACACATGTCTGGTTGCAATCACCTGTGAGACCTGGCTTTGGTTCATGGTACAGTAAAAATATAATATGTGCTCAAATTCACTTAACATAATTTCAATGAGCAATCATTACATGCAAAACGTTTAGTCAATGTAAAAGGATGTGTATTGTATATTATATGAAGTCTCAATGTAAATAATAATAAATTTACCAAAGATAAAAGGGATCTATATTAGAAATAGTTTCCCATCATCAGAAGTGTCATACACAGGAAAGATGACTAATTAGTACACTATGACTTTTTCTGAGTATTACATATGAGGAAGAAGAATCAATTACAGAGAAAGGTGGGGATATTGTAAAGAATTTAAGCTTGCCCAAAAAATAGCCTTGGCCTTGCTCTTGGTTTCTAAGAGGTAAACTACAAGTCTCTGCAATGTCATGGATGATAGGATTATTTTTTTATCCCTAGAGTCCTTGAATCATGGCAGACAGTCTAACAATGTGATTCAGGAAACCAGCCATTTTGTTGATTTCTAGTGAATTTTCCTGTAAGTGCACTAATCCATTGGCCACTTAGTTTAACCTGACCAATAAAGAGTGGAATTCAACTTACTGTGTTTGTCTCACAGATATAGATATCTTAATTGAGTCCATATTAACAGAGCTCTAAGCATCAAGATGAGGCCTAGGACTGGCTCCAAACATGCCTTCCAATTCCCTAGACACCACCAGATTAATAAATTCCACAAATCATTAGGATCTAATTTAGAAATCTAGCTGCATTTTTTTCTTTCTTCAGTTTGTATGTTGGCTTTTCTACGGTTTTTGTATTATTCCCTTCACTTGGCCCAAGGTAGAGCAGAATTTAGTGGTTGCAAAGACTGTGCATTGACCAGCAAGAAACAAGTGTGAGGAAAGTATCGTTTATCATAACCCTGGCCAGTGTTTTGATGCTGAATTGAATGCCATGTAGGGAAAGACTGTACATGGATTAACTCAGCTACAGTCAGAGACAAATTTTATAACACATTTTCCTAGGTGGAGAACTCTCACTGTATAAATAACTAACTATAGTATGTGAATAATAAACTAGTTATCCTTCCAGGAAATTTCCCCAAGTAGTAAGGGCAACTCCATTTTAGAAAGACCTCCATAGTCTTCTGATGGATATAAGTTTGCTGATGACATTCTCCTAAATAAGTGAAGGCCTCTGTGACAATCCCTAAAGTGCCAGTCTCTGTGTTTTGGGGAAGAAGGAGAGATGATGTCTGACTTCCACAGAAGAAGCACAGTCCTGGAGTTACATATGGGAGGAAAATGTTGCTTAGAGTTGTTCAGACACCCTGAGTAGGAACGATATAAGTTGGGTGACAGGTTGACGTTTCTTCCAACAGGCTTCTGAACCAACTGATATGCCTTAGAATTGCCAGTTCAGTTTGTATATTTGATTCTAGTTCTTGGTTTTGGAGGGAATTTTTGAAGATAGTCAGTTCAACCTGTTCTGTTTGTTCATGTCACCGGATGGGTGGTATGTGTCTGCCTCGTGGAAAAACTGAGAGAAGACTACAGTGATGGGGGCAGGTACTAAATCCAGTGGTATTTTGTTTGGGAGGTGCTAGATCTAACCTGCTGTTTCCAATATACTTCTTAGCAAGGTTAAGAGAAATGGCAATCAAATTATAGTCAGGCCAGCATCATAGTGAGAGGTGGGGAGGGAATGGCAGTCAGTCCCGCAGTTAAACTTAAGGTTGTTGCCATAGTGTGGGAGAACTACAGAGGGCATTTTCCTTTACTAGAAAGGGTGAGGGCAAAAGAGCTTCTGAGAGACAAACTATCGTTAACAGTCCTTTCTCTGCCATAATTCCCAGGATCTAAAGTGTTCTCTACTCAGATACTGGGGTTACTCTCCTGCACTACCACAAAATCAATCTGTTCCTTTCTGGTAGCTATAATTACTGTTTTTCCAATAACTTCCTATTCACAACAAGAATATTTTTCCATAAAAGTCAATTGCAAGAGAGGCAAGAGCATTATTATAAAACTCAGCCAGAATTAAATTTGAATCACCACTTTTGGCTGGGCTGCCACCTGGAGGGTGCACCAGCTCTGCCTGCACAGGGTTTCCTTTAGAGGGAAAGAAGTACCTATCATGCCCAGAAATTGTCAGGGTGGAATCCTGAACTTTCATCACTTTTATAAATATTTTAACTCTTCTAAGATTATTTTCTTCCAATACTGTCTCACTTGGCTAACTCCCACTGTTTCTAATTATAAGTACCTCCACCAGAAGTTCTTTCATCCCTCTTGACTAACTTAGTTACTTTTCTACTTTCTTCCAAAAGAGTATTTTCCGTAATACGTAAAATTGCCTACATAGATTCCCAAGTTCCCTGTCCTAGCCTTTACTGGCTTAGATTACATTTTAATCAATAGTGCATTGGCAGCATTTAGCATAAGACCTTGCACATAATTGATCTTAATAAATAGTGTAGAATAAATGCATAAAGTAAACCTAAAAAAATAAAATATTTGCAGGATCATTTTAAATTTCTAATAGGGTGAAACTATGGCTCAGCAGCCTCACTGCCAAATCCAGAAAATGTGTATTTGTACACTGATTACACTATTGTTTGTAATAACAAAAATTTGTAACTAAACAACGAACAGTAGAAGAATTGGTTAATAAATTGTGAGGCATCTCTGTTGTAGAATACCATGTGCCTACAGCAAAGAAAATGCTGGACCTATGTACATAGAAATGATGCATCATCCTTGATTTTTAAAAAATAGCAAGTTACAGATTCTTATGTATAACATTATCCAATGATTATGGTTTTAAGAAACAAAATGTACATGTGCACATAGCTAAAGAGAAAACAGGGAATGAGAGAGACAGTGAGATCTAGATGAAAAAATCCAAGGAAAACACAGGAATGCTGTAGCCATCTCTAATGAGGAGTTACTTCTGAAGGTGAACTGGAGTTGGTGGAAAAGACCTTTGTTCATTTCTTTATATCATGCCAAAAAATAGTTTGAAAACAAGGGTAGTTTCTTGTATTTTGTTATTTCTATTGTTCAAATAGCTTAAGGAATATATTTTTAAAGAAAAAACTGAAGTATTAACAGTGCTATTTTAGTGAAGTCAGAGTGAAGGTAATTTATCTAGCTACTTATATTCTCCTGTATTTTTCACTTTCCAGCAATATGCATATATATTAAATAAAAATTATATAAGAATCTCTCTTGGCAAAGCCTAGAAAAGCAATCAAGATGATTGCTAGAGAAGAATGTGCTATTATTTTATCTTCTACTCAATTCATCTTGAAAGTAAATGGATAGTAATGTAGGCCATAATTTTGTGTTTAATTGCTACCTATGTATGTTTCTCTCACTGCAATTAAAATGGACATAATGAAGAAAATGTTTATACCTCCTGTATAAATCATCAGAAAGTGTCCCTCTGGATTTCTCTGTCAAGAGTAGTTGTAATGTTTGTATTTTAAGTATTTATTATAATAGTGTGGAAACCCATCTTGCTTATTCCCACAGTGTCTGGGCTTATATTAGGCATATGTAGATTTAATAAATGTTTATTGAATATCAAAATCATTGAATAACTCTAAAACTGTAAAATCAAATCAATTAAATAGAGAAAGAATGTTTAATTCCCCTAGGGAGCTTTCTCTGAAACAACGTTTTACAGCCCGGGGGAATATCCATTTTGGAGTTGAACTTTTTATGGCTAAAACTGCATGGGGCATCGTGATAAATATGTTTCCTTAAGGTTGCCTTTGTCTGACTGTTAGCAACTCACCAGGTGGCTGCAACTGTGGAAAAATATTTAGTTCTTTAAACATTTCAGTCATGCAATAGTTCTTTAAACAATGACAAATAGCAAACATTTCTCCATAGTTTATAACCTTTTTCTTAATAGGTTTTCCAGTGGGAGTGAGAGCTCCTATTTAGTCAACATTTAGTTAATGTTATTTTTCTAATTATCCCATATGACTAATTTAAAATGTCTTAACTTTTAATCAAATCATCTTTTTGCCCCAGCATGATCACTTTTTCAAATGCATAGTTTTATAGTTCTCAGCCTACTCAACTGTTCAAAAGCAACTCTCCTTTAAATTGTGAATTTAGCAAACATTATTGACTACAATGTGCTGGTTCAAATCTACAGCAAAATAACTCTGCCTTTTAAAGCTATCAAATCGTATACTAGTAATACATGTAAAACTTCCAAATATTTGCATTTAACAATCCATTTGTTCTTTGCTTTTATCATTCCTCTATTCTAAAAATTATCCTTAATCTCCACTTGTTAAAATATACTTCATTTATAAAATCCAGTCAAATGACACTTCTTGATACTTAATTGATTCTTATTCAGAAGTGATTTTTCTTTCTTTTGAAAATTCAAAGGATTACAGGCATGAGCCACTATGCCCGGCCTCATCCACCTTTTTTTTAATTCATCTATCATTTACTTGATGCTCCATAGTCAATAAGCATTATTTATGTGCATTGCACATGATGAGTACCATATTTAGGCACTGAAGAAATGCTGAAGAGTCTAAACCATGTGGAGAAATGATGTGTAATCACTGTTTTACAGCCCAAGAGAAATGACCAATCAATAGACAACATCAGCTTTGTTAGGTAGGTGAACTGTCTTTGATATTCCAAACTAAACAGGCAACTGATGTTTATAGCACTAGTTGACATCATGCGGAGCAGCTGATCCTAATCAATGGACCAAAGAAGGAGCCATAACAAAAGAGTTTTTCTTTTAAGTTATTGGATTAATGCGGGGTTAAGGTGATATGGTTTGGCTGTGTTCCCATTCTAATCTCCAGCTTGAATTATAACAAATATGAAGGAGTTTTGTCCTTAAGGAGCTTACCATCTGGGTTTTGCACTTAGTGTATTCTAATTTATGTTAAAATTTCTCTGGTCTTATAGTGCTAGAACTAAAGCCTCTTGAGAAAAAAGATATTGTTTTATTTATTCTCAGATATCTCTGCTCATTATTATTAGGTACAGAGTACCTAATAAGCTTCACAATATTTACATTAATATAACTATTATTTATCAAATTTGTTGTAATATATTATCTATTTTAATCCTCATTGCAACTATAGGATATGCACCATTAGCCTTATTTTAAAGATCTTACTAAAATTGCAATGCTTATTGATAACAAATAGTATATCAAAAATTTCCAAAGATTTCTTAAATAGTAAAAAAACTGGAAAAATATGCCACTCAGTGGCCAAGAAATCAGAAGCTTTATAGGTCAAATAGCGTGATCATTGTTTTCCCCTAATAGCAAATGTAAGGATGCTAAAATAGTCATAATTATCTGAAAATAGGTATTATTGCCATATAATCAAGCATGTTTAAAGCATTTTTCACAGAAACAGTGATGAAATCTAGGAATAAGACCTTCTGAAATAAATATAAAATGTGATAAGACACTAATAATCACTATTAGTATTATAAATATTTGCCTTATAATTGCCGTATAACATGGGATATTACTATTCTAACTTTTATAACTATGTTTAAAATTGTCAATGATTATAGAATACATCCAATACAGGAATAAGAGAAGCAGTCACTGAATTAATTTACACATATGTAAGTCTAATACTAGCTTCCTGGGGTCGAAAATATATGATTCATCTATATAACACAGAGCTCTCATGACACTATTCTCTTTTAATCCCTGTAATTTACTTCTTCATCTCTTGAGCTAGTAGTCTTGCCAATCTCACTTAACCATCAAATTAAATTTAACAAATTAAGTTTCTCAGATTTCTTGCTAGCTTATCTTCTATTTTCTACAAATGTAATCATAGTCACTCTCATAACTTTAATTACAAGGTCATAATTCAATTATTGCCAGTGTTTTAGCTCTAACACTCATTCGCTAATTTATGAGGAAAAACCTGACTGCAGAATGGCTTCAAAACTTTTTTTTTTTTAATCCAAAGACGATTTTCTGAAGAATTCTCCATAGGTCACTCTGGCAGATATTTTAGTTTCACAGAGTCATAGAGCACTATGTAAGCTATTATAAGAATTTGTTTTCACCTTCACATAAAAGGAGGACTGTAAAAAAATATGTGTTTTGGGGTCAGGCGTGGGTGTGGGGAATGGGCAGTTTCAAGAAACAGGCAGAGACTATTTAGGACATAAATTTAATGGAACATGTTTTGCTGATGTGAATATTACAGAAAGAGAGTGATCAAGAATTAATACAATTTTTTGCTTTAAGTATCTAGAAATTTGGAATTGTCATTTACTGAGATTGAGAAAACTGCAGAAAAAGCATGTGTGGAAACAAAAATGGGATTATACTTTGACGTTTTAGGAGCCTATTTTATATTCAAAAGAAGATGTGTGAGTCTATATTTGAAAGGAGTTGTTCAAATTGAAAATAGAGATTTGGAAGCCATTAAATGGGTTTTAAAGCAATGAGATTTGATGAAATGGCCTCTTGAGTAAGGTACCAGAGGGGCAAATCCAACTTCTTTGTGACTCAGCCCTTGACATGTCTCAGAACAAACCTAGATCAGACTGAACGGATACCACATAAGTCAGTGCAATTTATACTGTTAATGGGAACATGATTTCTTTCACTTACTGACAAATTAGGACCTCAAGAAAAACAAATCACAGTCGAATACTTGAATATATATTTGTCTCATTTCATAGACTGGGGGTTTCTCAAAGCTAGATGTCATATATTATTTATTAATTTCTGTATCACCTAAGACTATTTCTTGAATTAGTATTTTTAGAAGCTTTTTTATTACTGCTTCTATCTCACTTCTTGTTATTCATCTGTTCAGGTTTTCTGTTTTGTCATGGTTCAATCACTATAGGTTGTATGTGTCCAGAAATGTATCCATTTTTCTAGGTTTTGCAATTTATTGGCATGTAGTAGATCACAGTTGTCTCATGATAGTTTGCACTTCTGTGGTAATGTCTACTTTTTCATTCCTGATTTTATTTATTTGGGTCTTACCCTGTTTTTCTCAGTCTAGTTAAAGATTTGTGATTTTGTTTATCCCTTAAAAAACAACCTTCATTTCACTGATCCTTTGTAGTTTTTTTTAGTCTCAATTTTATATATTTCTTCTTTGATCTTTATTATTTCTTACATTCTATTAATTTTGTTCTTGCTTTTCTAGTTCTTTAAGATGCATCATTAAGACTCATTTTTTTGGATGTAGACATTTATTACTATAAGCATCCCTCTCAGTACTGCTTTTGCTGTATCTCACAGGTTTTGGTATGCTGTTTTTCCATTTTCATTTGTTTCAAAACATTCTAAAATTTTCTTTTTAATATCTTCATTGACCCATCAGTAACTCAGGAGCATATTGTTTTATTTTCACATATTTATATAATTTCCAAAGTTCCTCTTGTTTTTGATTTCTAACTGTATTCCATTGTAGTCAGAAAAGACACTTAATATGATTTCCTTTTTTTTTTTTTTTAATTTGCTGAGACTTGTGGGCTAACATATGACCTATCCTGGAAAATGTTCATGTGCTAATGAGAAGAATGTGTATTCTTCAGCTGTTGGATGAAATGTTCTGCAAATGTCTGTCAGGTCGATTTGGTCTATATTGCAGATTAAAACAAATGTTTCTTTGTTGATTTTCTGTCTAGATCATCTGTCCAGTGCTGAAATTGTGATGCTGAAGTCCCCAATTATTGAGGTTAAGTAATAAATGAACCCTAGCTTATTGTAATCCTAGCTTATTGCAACTTATTTGAAACTTACAGTTTTCAATTATTAATTTAAATCGACTAAATGCCCCTATCAAAAGACACAGACAGGCAAATTGGACAAAAAGCCAAAATCCACTGGTATGCTGCATCCAGACCCATCTCATATGCGAGGATACACAAAGACACAAAACAAAGGGATGGAGGAAGATTTACCAACCAAACGGAGAGGAAAAAAAAAAAAAAGCAGTAGTTGCAATCCTAGTCTCTGATAAAATAGTCTTTAAAGCAACAAAGATCAAAAGAGGCAAAGAATGTTATTACATAATGGTAAAAGGATCAATGCAACAAGAAGAACTAACGATCCTAAATATATACGCACCCAATTTAGGAGCACCCAGATACACAAGGCAAGTTCTTAACGACTTATAAAGAGACTTAGACTCCCACAGAACAATAGTGGGAGACTTTAACATCACATTGTCAATATTAGACAGATCGAAGAGACAGAAAATTAACAAGGATAAGGATCAGGACTTGAACTCAGATCTGGAACAAGTAAACTAAATAAACATTTACAGAACTCTCCACCCCAAATCCACAAAACGTACATTCTTCTCAGTACCACATCACACCTACTCTAAAAGTGACTACACAATTGGAAGTAAATCACTCCTCAGTAACTGCATAGCATTTCACAGGTTTAAATGAAATATTGGTTGGCTGCTTGTTTGTTATTTTCCTCCCTTATTCCTTCCTGTCTCCATTGTTAAGCACAATTATTGGCATAGAAGAGGTTTTCAATACGCATTTTTAGACTGCATTCTAGCCTGGGCAATAAAGCAAGATTCCCGTTCTCTCTCCCTCTTTCTCTTCCTCTTTCTCTCTTTCATTCTTTTCTTTCTCTCTTTCTTTCCTTCTTTTTTCTTTCTTTCTTTTTTCTCTCTTTTAAAAATTTTTTTCAATTATTTTAACCTTTTACCTTTTTTGTAATAATGCATCTTAAAACAAACTAATTGTACAGCTGTCCAAAAGTATTTTCTTTCTTTATATTCTTATTTTAAGGTTTTTATTGTAAATCTTCTTATTTTTATTTTTTACTATTAAATTTTTTTGTTGAAAACTAAGACACAAACATACACAGTAGCCTAGGCCTTCACAGGGTCCGGATTATCAGTATCACTGTCTTCTACCTACACATCACATCCCACTAGAAGATCTTTAGATGTTTAGGGGCATTAACACACATTGTCTGCTATTATAACAATGACACTTTTTGAAATGTCTCCTGAAAGAGCTGCCTGAAGCTGTTTAACAGTTAAGTTTTTTAATGAATAGAAGGAATACACTCTTAAATAATGATATAAAGTATAGTATAGTATAGTATAGTATGTACATAAACTTTTAACTTACTTGTTTATTACTATTGTTTTATGTACCATACATAATTGTAAGTGCTACACTTTTATAAGATTGATAGCACAATAAGTTTGTTTACACCAGAATCATCACAAATAAGCAAACATGTGAGTAATGCATTGCACTAAAACATTACAATGACTACGATGTCACCAGGCAATAGAAATATAATCCTATGGGACCACTGCAGCTCCATTATAATCCTACGGGATCACCTTTAAAAGCGTGGTCTCTCATTGGCTAAAATGTTGTTACGTGGCATATGACTGTGTAGCAAAACCACTATAAAGAGTTCAGGAAATCTTTGTAATGTTTTAAAATCCCTGATGTTTAGTTGAAGATACACTATTTAGAAATAAAAACAAAATCTTAAGCCCTTCAACTAGCTGAAATCTCCCCTCTTGGCTAAGAGACAGCAGGAAAACCTTGGCAACTAAGTTATCAGCCATAACACGTTGGGAGGTCAGATATGCCTGTTATAACCCCTCCTTTGCTAACTACCATTAGGCTTTCTTCCCTAAGGGCTAAACGGAAAACAGCCCTTTCAAAAGACTCCATCACTGCCATCAACCAACTCCCTTTTGCAGTTTCAACAAAACTGGTGACCGCTATTTCTTCCTGAGGAGAGACCATTAACCATGGAGTGGTTCTAGCTAAGGGTTTCCCTTTTGATGTCAGGGGGCTAAAAATTCCATCCTTGAATCATGCCAACACCACCATGTTTTTGTACATGGAACCCATGAAGAGGCATGAAGCTCAATTGTGCACATTTCTCCTCTCATAAATATTCAGGACTCCTCCTGTAGCTTCTTAACTATGTGTATTTGGCCTTCCTGCTCAGCATAAATTTCTATTCCATTTGTCCCTCCCTCGAAGTGTGTTTCTGGCTCTGGCCACAGGCTATTCTTCTCAGCCTGTCAGAATGACCACGCTGCAGGTTGCACCCTCTTGTAAGAAATAAACCTCTCCTTCCCAAATTTATGAACTTTGTCATTCTTCAGCTAACACTGTGCTATTATAACAAATATTTATTTTGACAGACAAAGCCAATATCCTGTGCTTTGCCTTTGGAAATTTTTCATTTCTTTCAGTGAATATTCATTATGCTCTGTCCACCTGCCCATCTGTTCACATGTATGTAATATGCTGCATGTGCCCCGCACTGTTACGCACTATAGTGCCCATCTGACTTAGCTGACTCCCACCCTGCTTTTTTTGCCCAATCAACACTTATTTGATATAGCTGAATTCCTACTCAGCCTTAACTCTGTTTATTTTTAGGAAACAGGAGGTCCGTGGTCAGAGTTCATTCTTAGGACTAAACCAGTGGAAGATGGGAAAATCCGTGGTGGAAGCTTACTTGACCTCTGAAGAAACGCTAGCTTCATTGTATGTAATCCAATTTCCATATTAAATGACACTCCAGCCAGTACCATGAAAGTTGATAATCACCATGGCAATGACAAAAAGGGACCGAAAAGGGGCAGAAAAGGGGCCCCTTTATTCCAGGAAAATCTTCATCCTTTCCTTTCCTAAGAAAAGCTTAAATATTCCTGCCATTGCTTTCAGTTCCAACCCCTTCATTAAAGATATCCTGTATCCGTAACTTCCTGGTTCTCCGGAGCTGAGAAGTTGATTTGTGGACCATTCTCCTATTTCCATTTTATGACCATCAAATAAACCCTGCACTTCTCAATGCTCCTTTTCTATTTCATATAGAAATAGGACACCAAACATAGAAGACCCCACCTTTCAGGGTAACTGGGAAGCCCCAGTAACAGTAATAGTTAAAGTGTCACAAAAAAAAAAAAAAAAATACTGGGCTGAGGCATTAACACAACCAGAATCCAGAGAGAGAACAAGGAAGGCCCTTTTGTGGAAGGGAAGCAAGAAGGAGGAGAAAATGAAAGGGAGATAAAGGGGTGAAAGGGCAGAAGTATGAAGGAGGAAGGATGGCTGAGAATGAAAGGTGCCTGGAAAGCTAGCATCCAAAGATATTGAGGCATAACATCTGTTTGTTGGACTACAGAAAATATATTTTCTTGACCCAGGGAGTCCCTCTTTGGTAAGGAGGATTATCAAAACTTCAATATATCTCCCTTGGCAATGTTCATGTATCACTTCCCAACTTACATGAAAGAGACAGCTTGACTTGTGAGAAAACAGTATGGATGTGACAATGAGAAGATGAAATGTAAATCCTTTTATATTGTTACAAATTAGACATAAAGAAAGACCTCACTGGTGTGTCTAACAGTCAGTGATTTTGCAAAGACAGCTTATCTGACTCTGCCCCTTGTTTGGCATTGTGCTGTGGTGGCTGATTGGACCAGGCAGCTCTTTTTCAATAGTGATTTTAGTTTCTGCCCTAGTAATGCAAAGCTAAATCTATTTTTATCTTCTTAGCTGTATCTATTGATATTCAATGACAGGAAGTTCATTTTTTAGCGCAACTAAAAATATTACACCTCTCAGGATTGTTGGTTTGCTTTTTTTTTTTAACTACACTGAACAAAAAGATCACCAGAATAATCATATGCTATTTTAATGATGGTGTAAATGTATTGACATTTTTCTCCTCAGGTAGAACTCAAAGTGAAGCTTTCAGGCTTAGGGAGAGAAACATTTTTGTCTCTTCATAGTTCATACTGTTACACCCCACAGTCACCTGCCTGTTTTTCATTCTCTCTGCCCATAATATAAAATAACAAGTTTTGTACTCCATTGCTGTGCATGTTGGTGCTTCGCAGATGGCGTGCTGACAGATCCTGCCCTCTCCCAGAGTGAATGTTAGAACTTTCAGGAAAAGGTCCGATGCCCTTCAAAATCTTATCTTCTCTAATAAGGAAGGTGAAGAATGGCAAGAAAAGGCCACTAGCTGTCCCCTGGGAATGATCTGTTTCCTCACCAAGAACTAATGGTCTGCACTGGGATTCCTTATCTTCTTTTAACTCTCATGCCATAGTCAGGTTTCCAAGAAATACAACATATGGCATCCTACCGAAAAAAACACCCAGTACTATTAACGTACAGACTTCTCTCCTGAGAATGACTCTAGGAATCTGGGATGACAGTATAGGAGAAAAATAAGAAAGTCCTTTCCCTCCATTAATTCTAGAGCTTATCTATATTATCACGTTTCTTAGTCCCACCAACTTCTAAATTTTTCAGAATTAAAGGTAATACTGAATTATCTTAATCTTGTAAGAGAAACAGGTTGATAATACTAAACTTGGAGTACATAGCTGCATTAACCTTGGAATATATAAGTTCTTCTATCTCCTCAAGTTCTTCAGATTGATTCTCAATTTCACTGAACAAACCCATAAAGGCAGAAGACCAAAAATGTGATTGTAGTCAAGTGAGCTCAAATGTCTTCACTTATCTTTATAGAGTCCTTACAATGTCACTGGCATTGAGCTAGGTATTTTATATGTATTATCTCACTTAATCCTCACCAAATCTGATATGGGTGATGCTATTTTCCCCTCTTGTCGATGAGAAGAATCAGAGAAGATAAGTAAGTGGCCCATAAATGTATTGATAGTAAGTGGCAGAGTGGAGTTTGAATCAAGAAAACCAGATGCTTTGAGCTCAACTGCTGATTTGAGATAAAAGTTATTAAGTTTCTTATGAGGGAGACATTTCCTTCAAGTCTTATTTTTCTGCATAAAAATTCATGCAGCTATTATATGTGACAGCTTTTAATGTTTAATAATTTTTTTAAATGTAAACTTTTGGCTAACAGATAAGATATTGTTGAATTTTAAAATTAGTTTCTGAAATTTTGGTGGAATTAAAAAATATCAATACCACATATCGATTTTTCTTATTACTGTATTACATACACATAGATTTGCTGTAAAAAGTGACCAACTGATGAATGAACAAATGTGTGATCTATTAATTCTGTTGTCTTCCGTTGCACATTCCTAAGAATTGTGTCTAGCCTGGCTTAAGAAGCAAAGCATAATAACTCTCCCCAGATTAAAATCCTCCAGTGGCTTGTCTGGACTGTAAAGTCCCAACTAAGGAAAATACAGCCCTTGATGATCAACTCCTGTCTAATTCTCCAACTTTACACTTAACTCTAAGCCTATTCGACTTTGCTTAAAAACTCATACATTATGCTCTAGTTGCTTCCAATTGTTTGCTAAATCCCTGCTCACGTCCAGGGCTTTTTGCAATATTTTTATTCAGTTAATCATTCTTCATCCTTGGACTTCTATTTAAATATTTCTTTTGAAACATCTTTCTTAATTCAATTCTCTAAATCGAAAGTAGATGACTTTCCTATGTATTCCCATAATATACAATACTTCTCCATTTAGTACTTGACCCTTAGTATTGAAATCTACTTATTATTGATCTGAATTCTCCATTACATACTAAACACTTTTAGAGCAAGTGCAATGTCGTTTTCACCTTTATTTTATTAACACTTACCACAGTATCAGACTCTCATAGTAAATACTTAAGAAAGTATTAACTATTGAATTAATACTTTTACCTTTACTACTGATGAGGGCAGTTGAAAAGTTGTTATTAGGTAAAACAAATATATCAGTAAATATCAGCTCCTTTTATTAACCTAAAATTCGGGACACTTCACAATGTTATGTACTGACAAATATGCTCAATGAATTTCTATCTTTCATCATTATTTTACCCATTTATTGATTTTTTAGAGTTACTATCTTTCATCGTTATTTTACCCATTTATCCATTTTTTAGTGTCTCTTTTCTCTTTTGTCATATCTTCCTCTTCCAAGGTTGGCTTCAATATAGCTCTCTTTGAGGAATCTGAATGAGATTTTAATAGAGGTGACAATTTGGTTTAAGTTCAGGCATTCCCAAATTATTGCTCCCAATGAATGTACTTCTGCTTCTTAAATTACATAATTTGCTCTTTTAATACACATAATATTTTTATAAAAATAGAGCACTTATTTGTCTCCTTGAGAATTGCCATTAGTTGTTACCTTTTTGGCATTTTTGCATCACCTTCTAGACTGTGACTTCTACTTAACTTGATGAAAAGAGCAATGTGCCCACCGACTCGTGATTAGTTACTCATTGTACATACAGAAAGAAACAAAAGGTTTGCTAACTATGTTATTGATTGTACAATTCATTTGGAAGAAGCATTTCTTTTCCTCTGATGTTATCTTTGCAAAAGGGAGAAAAAAATGCACTTGGTGAAAAAAGGACCAGTATCTTTCCTCCATAATTATGGGTATCAAAGTCACCAAAGGAGATAGATAGCACTTTCAAATCGAGTAATTTGAGAAGAGCTTATTTAAGGTACTGTTTATAAAAGTGCATTCATAACCACAGCATAGGGTTAGTGCATTACCTACAGTTAGTAATAGTAGAATGCCAAGAGGGAAAGATTACCAAAATCTATAGACAGAAGATGTGTGGAGAGACCTGAGTGACCCTTCTCAAAAGATCCAGCCTACTCATGCAAATCCACAGGGAGTGGGTTTACTCCTTTCCTCCAGTCTCCAGCCAGTACTGTGGAGTTAATATAACTACAATTCTGAGAGAGAACAAGGAAGGTCATGGAGGTAATTCTTATAGATTATCCTCTTGGGGTACACAGCAAGTCAGAGAAGATTAAAGAGTAGATCTGAACGGCCAAACAGAATTCACAAATACAATCTAGTTTCCAGTTGAGCTCCACTGACTATTATTAAGTAACCTTTAAGTTCATCGGAAAATAACATAACAAGCTTAGACTAAACCATCATTCACCCTCCTCCAGGACCTTTTGCTGAACTCAGGGACTCTGCCACTCTGCTAGGGGTATTCTAGCCGAATTATAATTTACAAATTGACAACTTCTAAAAGGACAGCTCTTGTATGTGTATTTCCAAATGCTTCTTATTGCTACTACATCATTACTTTCTAATTATTACCATGCTTTCTACAGTTTAGAAAGATGCATAGTCTCACAGCCTAATCCCATCATCCAGAATGTTTATGTCATTGTAGTTATAGCTTCTCACCCTTCTATATTGTGCCATCAATGTGTGGTTTCTCTGGGGAGATGGATTACACTTTCGATAGATCCTAACTTTAATCTCTCATCATTAGACTGAAAGTTCCATGAATAAAGAATTCATGTTAGGATATATTTGTGGATATTTAATCTTCTATTTCAGCAAAAGATCAATGTCTCTTTAAAATAAAAATGAATATAAAACATATTTTATACGTTTTTTCTTATCTTTGGCAATTAAAATTATTCACCATAATGAAAGATTTTTGATTTTTTTTAAGTGTGGCCAAACCATATTTCAGCTCTTTATCAAGGCTTCTGTCTTCATATGTTTTTCTCATAAAAGATAAACTCAAAAAACATTTTATATGGAGCTTGAGACTTACTGGGAAGTACATTACCAAAGCAGCCAGGGTGAGAGAGGGAAGAAGGTAAATCAAACATAGGATATATATTTCCAAATTCTTCAAACATCCACAAGAAAGTATAACAGTGTTTTAATAACATGGAACAGGTAAGGTTTTTCAGAGCCATGCTGCCTTGCCACGGTTTTCTGAGAAAGAAAGGAAAATAATTGATCTTCAGGTTTTCCTGACTTTGTCTCCTCTTTATCAGTGGCCAACAATTGACCACATGCATTAACACCCCCTACAAAAACAAAAAACATTTCAGGCTGTGTCAGCCAGACACTCCAGCAAGCTGCTCTGGGAGTCATAACCATGCGCTGAAGTGTGAGGCTTTACCTAAGCCCAGAGTGGTGGAAGGAGCCAGAGCCTCTTGAGATCTGTTTATTCCTGGCCTGGGCTCCTAACTCCTGAATCTCCTCATTATGTTGAGGCCAAGGAAAGCAAGACCTTAATTATAATCTTGAGGCTAGCAAAGTCAAGTGGCAGTATTACATGACAGAACTTGACTTTCCATTGAGCAAGAGGTTTGGGGCCAGGAACTTAACTATTTAGCAATTAACTGTGAAACAAAGTGAATCTGGGGAACATCATGTATTGAGTCTCTGAGATTCACACACATACACTCATGATCTCTGGTGGTACCACAAAGAGACTAATGACAAAATGTTATAACTTCTTCTCCGAAACAGGAGGTACAAGTTCAATCTTTGAAGATGATGGAGGAATATATCTACACTTGAAGCCCTTTGCAGTCACAAGTTTACACCTCTGTCTTCAAAGTCCTCTTTCCCAAGAGTCGTTCATTCTAAAATCTTTCTAGAGTCATTCATTCTAAAATCTATGTGTATTTTTAGCCTATTTGAACTGGAACTGAAACCAAGTAAGTATTATTTGCAACAGTAAGAGCTAAAGATGATAGATATTTTGATAAACATGTATCATAAAGTATATATTCTTGTCCTGACAAGAGAGTAAGATAATAAATGAAACACGTGTCTGTGACAGACTTTCCAAAGGAAAATATTCTAAATGGAAGATGCTAAAGCAGTCCTTGTTAGTTTCCCTGTAGAATTCTTCTAGTTACAGAAAAGTTCAACACATAGGCCAATCACAATTATACCAACTGCTTGCATTTATGAAACACCTAACTTTCTGAATAATAGTATCACTAAGGAAACAAAAAGTAGTTTTGGCATTTACCTAGTTTCTAATATTCCTGATTGCATATGTATATTTTTAAAATTCCTTTTGTATAAACTCATCAAAATGTTTTATTATTTTGTTTTTTTTTTGTATTTTACACATTTGTTTATTAGTTCTATATTTTAAAGCATATTTACCATGCCACAAAAAATCACTACAAAAATAAGTACTTCATTCTTTCTTTTTCTTTTTACTGTATTCTTTCTTGAAACCAACCCAATTCTATCTAAATGTAGGTGACTCCACAGCACGATTATTACTGCTAATGCAATAATGGCTAGTGTTTCCCGCAAAACTCTGTTGATTATCTGACATTTTATCTGGAACTATCAGACACAGATGACAGAAATGATCATTCTTTCCTTCTTTAAGTATTTTCCTTACTTGACTTCTAGAACACAATCATTTAATGACACGTTTACCTCAAGAGCGGCTTATTCATTATCTCATTACCAGCTTCTTCTCCTCTCCCAACCTTCTCATACAATGTTTCACTTCTGTCAATTCCTCTCTTCTCCATGTACATTCAGATACCTAGATAAAGTCATCCAATCCGATTAAAAAAAAATTTCTATTCTGATGATTTCTAAATTTCTATGTCTAGTCTGAATCATTATTCTGAGCTGCTTTCTTGTATGTATACCCCTGTATCCAATCGTATTCTCACATCTCTGTCTCATATCTAAAAGTCATCTCACTCATTATTTGGCCAGAACAGAATACTTTTTCTCCATATAAATTTTTCTTCCCTCAGGTTTTCAATAAATTGGACCTTTCCTTCAGGTAGTCAGGCCCCAAACTTAGAGTCTACCATAGCTCTTCCTTTTCTTCTAAACTCCTTACTCAATTCATAAGCCAGGACTAAAGTATTAACGTTTAAACTACATGCTGAATCACCATTTCCTGATCCTCCGTTACCACTATGCTAGCCCATGGCACCATCCTGTCTTCTTTTGATGGCAGCATTGAGCTGCTAGTTTCGCCCCCATTCATGTCCATTCTTTGCAGAGCAGCATGGCAAATTTCCTCTTTTCTCTCCAATTTTTTTTTTCTTTTTTATATCACTCCTAATCAGAACAGAACAGGGAAATATGGTTCATGCCACCTGCACCTCTCCTAAAACTTTGGCAAATAAGTAATTGTTGAATTTTTTTTCATATTGCTCCTATTTTCCTAAATTTTCTAAGCTACTCCTCTTTTCTAGAGGCTTTAGTCAATATAAAATGAATTTAATTGACTAAATTTTGCATTTTGAAAACATTACATTTATTATACAATCAACTATAAAGCAGCTTCTAACTAAAGATCTTATTAAAGGTATCTAAGCGTTTTCCTACTGAATAGTTTAAGCACATAACTAAACACATTTTAAACCTAGTGTTTCAGTCACACTCTATTCACACTCCATGCAAGTTCTAGAAAATCTGCATTTTAGTCAAATATGTGTAAATCAATTCAAATTAATTCAGGAGAAAGATTTATTTAAGGAAATTGTACAGTGAGTCCTTTTAAAAGACTTTTTTTATTAAGTGAATCATCACTCTCTAAAACATCTCATTTTAAAATTCATATTTGCATTTATAAGGTTTACTTATCATAGGAGCCCCTGTATCTCCAAGCTTCTCTAGCCTAAAAATATTTTTGGCTTGGTTTTTCTCTTAGTAATAAAAACATCGTTTCACTTTTTGATTAGCATATATCTTAAACTGGCTTCAAAATTAACACATTTCTGTGCTTTAATTCTCCTGAGGGTTAATTCTCTTGGTCACATCTGAACATTTTTCAGTCACTGTTATCTGATATAATTAAACAAAAAAGTCAGCTCCTTTTATTTTTATTCATTTTTACATTTCATTATGTAATGATTTGAGCATATGTAAAAGTAAACAAAATTGTTTTTATCTATAATCACTTGTTTCTGAACTTTAATGGTGTTGACATTTTAGACTAAATAGTTATTTTGGGAAAGTGTTGTCCCATGTATTTAGGTATATTTTAGAACATTTTGCAGTATTCTTGGCCTCTCTTTCTAAATGTCAGTGGCATCTGACTCCCAAAACGACAATAAAAAATATATCCAGATCTTGCCATACATCCTCTGAAGCAGGGCTTCCCAACCCTTGAGCCATAGCCTGTCAGGAACTAGGCCACACAGCAGGAGGTGAGCAGTGGGCAAGCCAGCATTACTGCCCGAGCTCCACCTCCTCTCAGAACAATGGTGGCATTAGATTCTCATAAGACAGCAAACTCTATTGTAAACTGCACATGTGAGGGATCTAGGTTGCAGTCTTTATGAGAATCTCATGCATGATGATCTGAAGTGAAACAGTTTCATCCCAAAACCTTCACCTCCAACCCCATCTGTAGAGAAAATTATCTTCCACAAAACTGATCTCTGGTGCCAAAAAGATTGGGCACCACTTCTCTGAAGGACAAAATTGATCCCACTTAAGAACTACTGCAAAGGCCATCCACCACTCCCTTATTTTCCAGACATACTATTTAATCCATGAATTCTCCAGTCATCTATCTATCTATCTATCCATCCATCTATCTATCTATCTGTCTGTCTACTTATAAACATAAACACAATACCATATCCACAATTACGAATATGTAACAAAAATTACTCAATGTCATTAAGTAGCTAGAATCTTCTCCAAATTCCAGTTCACTCATTAATATAACATTTTTCTTTGTGAAGTCTTTTTTCTGTGTTACTTTATGTCTCCTCTCTCTTTTTCAATCTCTGAATAGATAAATGTTAATGGATGGATGGATAGATAGATAGATAGATGATAGATAGATAGACAGATAAATAGATAGAGATGTAGGTACCCACATTCATCTCTGGAAAGATAAGTATATACTCATATGCACACCGACAAATAATACACACACACACACACACACACACACACACACACACACACACATATATATATATACATATATATATATATATATATATATGTATATATATGTGAGTGTGGGTATGAGTGGGTACATGTGGATAGTTTGAATTAGAGTACAAAGTAAATATATTATAATTAAGATTTAAGTCTTTTAAAATCTGTATGGTTTTGTCATCACTCTCTTGACTTTCCTAGGGAGTTGTATCGTAAAGAAAAGGCTTCATTTTTCCAGAAGAATTTCACAAAGACTTGATTTTCTAATTGGATCACCATAGTGTAGATGATTCTGTTTTTCTTGATATTTCCTCGTATTTGAATCCAAA
The DNA here is from genome assembly GCF_048565385.1 of Saimiri boliviensis. Classification (NCBI taxonomy): domain Eukaryota; kingdom Metazoa; phylum Chordata; class Mammalia; order Primates; family Cebidae; genus Saimiri; species Saimiri boliviensis. Next base: position 71,755,478 of record NC_133459.1, read on the forward strand.
TGAAGTTCTTTGCACATCCATTTGAGGGAATTAACCCTTTATTTCCCGAGGAAACAGAAATGGCCTCCCTTGAGTCAACTGCCAAGCAAAGCATACAGCTCTTCCTCAGGACCTACCTGATACCTCCACCTCCCATTTTTGCTTCTGGACTTGTAGCTATACTCAAGACCCAGCAGACCCCTCAAGGTGAGGTGCAACTGTGGCCCATGAGAAGGTTTGTGACACTCCAGAAGCACTAGATTTTTCCAATTTATATAGACAGAAATCCAGGGAACATGTGTGGGAATGTATGCTAAGGATTTAGGATAATGATGAAAGGAACATAAAGTTGAATCACACTGAATTTACTGATACTGGCTCACTATGCAGAGATTTTACATTTACTGATGTAGCTCAGAGAATTTTAAAGGGCTGTAACAGTTTATTTTGGTTTGTGGGCTGAAGCATGGACCAAAAGATGGCCCCCAAAGAGTAAATTAGAAATGCCTAATCTTAAACCTGGTGCAGTGGCTCATGCCTGAAACCCCAGCATTTTGGGAGGCTGAGACAGGCAGGTCACATGGTCAAGAGATAGAGACCATCCTGTCCAACATGGTTAAACCCTGTTTCTACTAAAAACAAAAATTAGCTGGGCATGGTGGTACATGCCTGTAATCCCAGTTACTCAGGAGGCTGAGGCAGGAGAATCGCTTGAACCAGGGAGTTGGAGGTTCAGTGAGTCAAGATAGTGCCACTAAACTCCAGCTTGGGTGACAGAGCAAGGCTTCATCTTGGAAAAAAAAAAAAAAAGAAAGAAAGAAAGAAATGCCTAATCTTCCTTAGTTTAATATAAAGGAAGGGATACAAAACCTTTGGAGAACTGGAATGTTAGAATAGATTTTTCATTTAAGATACTCGCTCACAGTGGGAAGGTTTAGAAGGGATATTTATTATGAATATTTTAATAAATAAAATTGTGAGAAGAGCCTAGCATCCTTGAAGTGCTTCTTGATCATTATTCTCTGCAGGCCAGACCTTACAGTGGGAACTGCAGCCACTCAATCAGGAAACCTAAATGCAATGGGAGTAATTGGAACTCGGGGTGGCAGCAGCAAAGAGGCAGCATTAAACTGCTAAAGGCAATGTGGGAGTGGTTACCATTACAGACAACAGAGTCAATGAGGCAATCAGAATAGTATGGCTCATGCAGACTAATTGATCATAGTGTTCCCAGTAGTGAAATTGATAGGAAGTCTACTAAATTCCTTCTTGATCCTCAATCGATGTCCAGACTTGAGTCAGGTTACAGACTCAGAACCTTTGAGTACAGGGGAGGCCAAGTTTCCTTAAGGAAGGGCCCTGGTGTACTACCCAAAATGTATACTGTTAATCTTTCTACCAGGCTTTTCCCAAGGAATCTAAAGGGCTCTATGGCCTTTTATAAGAATAACGTACATTGGAGAAAAAGAAATAATTGGGCCTGTGGGAGGCTACTTAACATTGGCTCTGAACTGACACTGATTCTAGAATAACAAAAGCATTATTGTGGCCATCCAGTCAGAGTATGGGCTTATGAAGTTTTACCTCATGTGCATCACACAGTGGGTCAAGTGGGTTTAAAAATCCATCCTGTAATTATTTTCCCAGTTCCATAAGTATAATTGGAATAGAAATACTTAGCAAGAGGCGGAATTCTCACAACAGTTCCCTGATCTGTGGAGTGAGGGCTGCTATGGTGTGGAAGGTCAAGTGAATGCCATTAGAACTGACTCTACCTAAGAAAATAGTAAATCAAAAGCAATATTAAATTCCTAGAGAAATTGCTTAGAACTTCAAGGACTTAAAAGATGCAGGGTGGACAATTTCTACCACATCTTTGTTCAAATCTCTGATTTGGCCTGTGCTGAAAACAGATTAATGTTGATGAATACTAGTGAATTGTTACAAGCTTGACAATGTGGTCAAGCTGACCAAATGCAGCTGCTATACCATGAATAGTTTCATTGCTTGAGAAAATTAACACATTGCCTGGTACCTAGTATAGAGCTATTGATCTGGCAAAGGATAGAAATGAGAGCACCTTCATTCACTATTACTCCTAGTGAATCTCTTGCAAAATATTTGCATCTGTTTCCATGAATTTATGCTCTTTTGGCCTAGAAACCTTAATTTGAGCAGAAGAAAGGCTTTCACCAAAAGAAACAACACTGACACCACTAATAGTGGAAGCTAAGATTGCCACATAGCCCATATAAATACATTCTATTGGCTCTGTTTATCTGGCGAACTCTGACTGATACAGATGACATCACAAGGTTTTATGTCCCTCCAATACAAGGTACATGATGCCTGAATGTCTTTCTTTATGGAATGCTAGGAGTGGTTGGTATTCAATGTATGGATCCTTTAGTCCATTAAAGGTTGAAAAACTTTGCTATTCTATTATTATTTCTTCAATTTATTAGCTGGGATATTTCTGTAAATAGCATTTTCTCACAACTACTATTGGACTACTCAGCAGTGGAAAGTGTATAAAAAGAGGAGGATAAATTCTAAATTATTTCACCTTACGACTGCTTTGCATGATGATAACCAATTTCAGTAGAATCCTCCAATGGTGATAAGTCAGGTTTCTTTTGTTAATATTGTTATCTTTATATAATCATGGATTTAAATATACTTTATTCATTTCAACTCATTACAGTTATTAATTTATGTTGATGCTTAAATTTTTCCCATGTATTTTCAGTAAGATCTCTTCAAACTGACTCCTGAATTCTCTTGATATGGCTCAAGAATCTTTGAAAATATTTTATTCCCTGGTATGATCAGAAGTCCAGGCTCATCTTGCATAGTTCCAAACCTGAAGGCAGCCATTTCTCCAACCACTAAAGAGCACAAGTTCTTGTAACAATTAAAATAATGTGTTTCCATGTCTCTCACATTTGGTCAAATCCATATCTCTATCTATATTTGTATCTACATATAGCTAATTTTTCCATACATATGATATATAAAATTTACAAGAATGATTATTGAAAAAAATGCCAAAAATATACTAATGAAAATTAATGAGAAAACTTTACTGGAGTATCATTAAACAACATAGACTATGAAGTGCAACATTAGTTTTGGATTCAGCTGCTCCGTTTATTAACTCCTTGACTGTCAAGCTACTTAATCTCTTTGAGCTGGTTTTCTCATGTTCAAAATGGAAATATATTGTTTATCCTTTTTCTGTGTAGCAATTATTAAACTTATCAATGTATCTTACCATGCCACGTGCTGATATATTTTCTGGTGCATGGACATAATAGATAATCTTTGCTATTATTAGTATTCCTCTCCTTTTCTAAGTGACTCCTTTCTGTTCTTTACTCTCAGAACGTTATAAGTTATTTTGGCAATAGATGTCATATTTATCTGCCAAGCACATGATAATAATTTTTGTATGCAATACAGGAACCATAGATTTTTGAGGTTACTATGGAAAATAAGAATTAGCTGTTGTATAAAGGAATTATATCTGATTGTTCCTTTTTCTCTTGTTACTAACATAACCTATCATCTTTGCCTTCCTTGCCTACCACTATGCAGTGAACTGATAGTTTCCATGTTTCCTTTATAATAACTTTCCAAACCCTCTTACTGGTAATGTGCTAAATGATTCTTCCATTTAACAGCTCCCTTGGCTTGATTTCCAGCTCCTAAAGAAAAAAAGATTCAACCTGAACTCTAGCAGCAATCCGCTTGTGTGGATTATAAACCAGATTACTTGTCAAAAGAATCTGTGGGAAGGAATGGAGTGGTTATGATTTTTGAAGCTAAGACTATTATGCCAATTTGAATAGGTGAGACCACTTGCCCTGTATTCTTACTTATTCCATCAACAAGAGCGCTTTAAATTTTCTTGCAAGACTGAAAAACATTCTCCGGTTGAGTGACACCTTTAGAAAAACCAATATCTCAGTTCAAAGATTCTATTGTCAGGAAGAAAAAAAAAACTGTTTTAAAAAATAAAACACAACAAACCTAATGCCTGTTTTTATGGGGACTCTGCACATGCCTTGTTTTCAGCCCTGCACAAGCTAAACAGATTTAATTGCCTTTTCATATGTCAAAACCAGCCTGTCCAGAGGGATGCAATAAGAGAAGCCTGTACAGGAACATTTTATGCTGTATCTGTTTGTATCTGTTCCTGGAGCAATGGTGCTTATGTTTCCAAGGCTGTCAATTAAGCATATTTTTCCCAAGCACATATTCATTAAAACACAGTTGCCAACTTCATTGCCACTGCATTTTTTATTATATACATTAGTTCTGGTTGAAGGACAATTTAGGAATGCTTTTATGGGGAATAAAGAGGGCCTCTGGCTGGATGACTCTTCTATCATTTATTACATTATACTAGCAGAGAAAAATGGCCCCGTGTCCCTCACGATACACACTTATCTGCACTTAACTTAGTCTGATCCTTTGAATACCTTTTTTGAGCAATGTTTTATCACCATAGAATTTGGTCAAATACACAGCAAATATGTACGTATTGGCCTTTTGTTGGAGATGTCTTACTAAATATTAGATAGCAGGGATAGTAATATGCAGCAAATGATTAAGGGGATGTTATAATAAATATGATGTCGGTGTATTTAAAGAAGCAAGCATGTACGAAGAGACACTTTAAGGGCAAAGTAAAGAACCATAGGATGTATATGTCAGAAAGGAGAAAGTCTGGTATATTCAGATATTTATGCCCAAAGCATATAGTGTGAGGACATAAGAGAAGTAGGGATGAGTAGGAAAGAAAAATAACCTACCATGACATAATTAGGAAGTGGGACTTGGAGTCATAGGCAGTGATGAGTCACTGAAGCAGGAGAGTTGCCTTATGTATATTAAGCTTGGAAACATCATTCTAGAAGTAAATGGGTACTAGATAAAAGGAGAACAAGCTGAAGGTGAAAGCCCTATTCAGAATTCCAGGTTAGAATTATTAGGACTAAATTGGATAAAAAGTGAATGATAGTGTAAAGATGGGAGGTTTTATGTTCAAGAAATACTAAAGATATAAAATAAACATGATATAGTAAAATCCTATATTTATTGATTTATTTAACAAAGTGTTGCTGAGTATTCTCTTTGTGACGATAACTTTGCGGATCCTTGGAGACTTCTCCATGGTTGGGTAGAGAAAAACATAAAACCAAAACAAAATGTACATATCCATTAAATTATTTTTGTACAACTGTGTTTCCCCTTACTGTCCTCTTTGAAAAGACTCCCTGCTTTATAATTTTAATTTTTTCCAATTTCTTGACTTTTTTACTTACTTCAAAATATTTTATTCAGAACTAATATGTGTGTATTAATTCAAGTATCAGGGTAATCCCAGCTGCTAACAGAAAGGAATCCTATAATTTATATGGCTTAATTCACTAAGAGTTTAATTCTTATTTACATAATATTCCATTGTGGGTGCTTCTGATTGACAAAAGGATCCTGCTCGAATTCTCCTCAGGATATTTTCACTCTTATAGCTACATTCAATTTTAGGTCTTCAGAGTTCTGTGCCTTCAGCCTTAAACTGAGAAAATATTGGGAAGATTAAAAAAAAAAAAAGAAAGTTGTTATATGACCTGATGAGAATAGCACACACTATTTCCACTTATAATACCTAATATAAATGTAAATGCTATGTAAATAGTTGTTCTACTGTATTGTTTAGGGAATAATGACAAGAAAAAGTCTGCACATGTTCAGTACAGATGCGACTAACTTTTTTTTCCCAAATATTTTTGATCCACACTTGGTTGACTCCTTAAATACAGAACCCATGGATATAGAGGGCCAAATGTATTAATATTTCAAAAAGTATAAAATATATTAATAATAAAAGAAAAGACACGGGGAATCTCAACAGAGAAGTAGAAGCTATAAATAACAAACAAATGGAAAGTCTACAGCTGAAAAGGATAATCACTGACATAAAAAATTTACTTGATTGGTCTCAGAGCAGACCAGAGGTAGCAAAAGAAAGTCAGAAAATTTAAAGATAGAGCATTAAAAAATACAAGCTGAAAAAAGAGTAAAGTTAAAAAATCAGAAAGAGCCTTAGTGTGCTGTAGGGAATTACCAAGTTATCCAGATATGTATATTAGAAGTAAGAGGATGATACAAAAGGGAGAATAAAGCACAAAACTACTTGAAACACTATTGGCTGAAAACTTCCCAAACTTGGTAAAAGGGAATAAATATCCGAGATGCTCAATACATCCAAAAGAAAACTTCCTCAGAAAAATTCAAGATAACCTTGTAGCTTTTTTTGCTTTTATATTGTATGCCAATATGTACAATCAAAGCAACATGTTCAAATTTTTCTTGAATCAATTATTTTCTGTTTAGCTATGCTCATTTAATGCAGAGTTACATTTTTGTTTGCCTTTATGTAACTTTTAAGTTTATGTTTATAATCTTGGTTATTTAATGTTGCTTTTGAATATATGAAAGCTTACCATGTTACAAAACTGAAAACCCATTTCTGCACAAATTCCCGCTTCCCATAATATCAATTTAAATAATAGCCCCATCTCTGTGCACCTCACAATACATGCATTTCAAACAAGATCAAGTTGTTCACTTACTCAAAGAACAGGCTTGAAATTTAACATTTATTTATTTATTTATTTATTTATTTATTTATTTATTTATTTATTTTTGATAGGGAGCCTTGCTTTGCCGCCCTGGCTGGAGTGCAGCAGCAAAATCTTAGTTGACTGCAACCTCTTCCTCCCAGGTTCAAGAAATACTCCTGCTTCAGCTTCCCAAGTTGCTGAGATTACAGGTGCCTGTCACCATGCCTGACTATTTTCTTTTTGTATTTTTAGTAGAGACGGGTTTCACCATGTTGGCCAGGTTGGTTTCGAATTCCTGACCTCAAGTGATCCTCCTGCCTTGGCCTCCCAAAGTGCTAAGATTACAGGCATGAGCCACCATGCCTGGCCAAAATTCAACTTTAAACTAAGATTTGTATATCTCTATCAAGAATACATTGAAAGAATAATCAAGAACTATCATGAACAATGGTGCCATAAATTTGATAACCCAGATGAAATGAACAAGTTCCTTGAAAGACACACTCTACCCTAACTTATACCAGGAGAAACTGACAATTTAAATAGGCCTATATCTATTAAATCAATAATTAATTACTTTCCCAAAATGAAAGAACTAGGGTTAGATGGGTTCACTGGTGAATTGTACCAAATATTTAAGAAAGAAATATACAATATCTCCCAGGAAATGTAAGTTGGATAAATACTTCCTAATTCATTCTATGTGGCCAACATTATCTTTATACCTAAATCAAAGATATGTCAAGAAAGAAAAACTACAGACTAGTATCTCTCATTAACAGATATAACAATTGTCAACAAAATATTAGCAAATTAAATGCAATAGTTTGTAAAAATAATCACACACCAAAATCAAGTGAGATTTATTCCAGGTATGCAAGACTGGTTGAAAATTCAAAAATCAATTAATGTAATCCATCACATTTATAAACTAAAAAATAAAAAATTATATAATCATATCAATAGATGCAGAAAATCATTTGACAAAACTCTTCAGACGTCCATGGTAGAAACTCTTAGCAAAATAAGAATAGAGGGGAACTTCTACTTGGTAAAGAACATCTATCAAAAACCCTACAGCTGTGATCATATTTAATAGTGATAAATTAGATACTCTCCCACTAAGATCAGAAACAAGGCAAAGACATTTATTCTCACCACTTGTATTCAACATTGTACTGGAAATCCTAGCTACTGCAATCAGGCAAGCAAAGAAAACTTATGCAGATTATAAAGAAAGAAAACTATGTTTATTCACAGTTTGAAATTATATACTATATAATATTATATCATTATAAATAACAAAATAACAAGAGACAATCTTTGTCACTTTGGGTTTTGTGATTACTTTAGGTACACCACCACAATTACAATCTATGAAAAAAATGATAGGCTAAACATCATTAAAATGTAAAACTTCTCTGTAATAGTCACTGTTAAGAGAATGAAAAGCCAAGCCACGGGCTGTGAGAAAATATTTGCAAAACACATATCTAACATTTTAAAACTCCCAATATTCAAACTATGCAAAGAATTTTTAATGCAAATAGTAAATAGGCAAACAACCCCATTAATAAATTGGCAATAAGTCTCAACAGACATCTCACCAAAGGAAATTAACCAATGAGAAAAACACTTATGAAAAAATCATCAACATCGAATATCATTAGGGAAGTTCAAATTAAACAACAATGAAATATCACTATACACCTATTAGAATGACCAAAAATCAAAATCACTGACGGTGCCAAATATTAAGGAGACTGTGAAGCAACAAAAGTTATTTTTCACTACTGGTAGGAATGTGAAATGGTACAGCCACTTTGAAAGATAGTTTGATAGTTACTTACAAAACTAAATATACCCTTACTATACTATATGGTTTGGTTTTGTGTGCCCACTCAAATCTCACATCGAGCTGTAATCCCCACGTGTCAGGGAAGGGACTTGATGGGAGATGATTGAATCATGGAGGCAGATTTCCCCTATGCTATTTCTGTGATGGTGAATTCTCCTGAGATATGATGGTTGAAAAGTATAGCACTCCCATCACCTTCTCTCCTGGAACCTTGTGTAGAAGGTGTTTGCTTCTCCTTTGCCTTCTGCCATGATTATAAGTTTCTTGAGGTCTCCCCAGGCATGCAAAACTGTGAGTCAATTAAACCTCTTTTCCTTATAAATTGCCCAGTCTAAGGTTTTTTACAACAGTGTGAAAACAGACTAATACACCATATAATCCAGCAATTACGCTTCTTGACATTTACTCAACTTAGTTGGAAAGTTTATAGCCATAAAAAACTTGTATATAAATGTTTATTTAAACTTTATTAATAATTACCAAAATGAAAGCAGTTAACATGTCCTTCAATGGGTGAATGAGTAAACAAGTTGTAATACATTCATATGATATATGATACATTCACACAGTAAAAGAAATCAGCTATTAATCTATAAAAGACCTGGGCAAACCTTAAAAGCATATCCCTAAGTGAATGATATCAATCTACAAAGACTACAAGCTGTATGAATCCAAAACAGTATTATTTCATGCTGTATGAGACAATACAAAAATTAGTGTTATCTAAGTGTTCAGTGTAGCGGTAAGGGAGTGGGCAGAGAAGATGTGGTAGAAAACATATGGTTGTTTGGGCAGTAAAACTATTATGTACAATATTGTAATGGTAAGTACATGTCATACATTTGTCAAATTTATGAAATGTACAATACAAAGAGTTAACTGTAATGTAGACTATGGATTTAGTTAGTAATGCTGTATTGATACTGGCTTATTAGCTGCAGTGAATACACAACACAAATCTAAGAGGTTAATAATAGGAGAAACTAGGTGGAGGGTAAGGGACCATATAGGGACTCTCTGTGTTTTCTTCTCAATTTTTCTACAAACCCAAAACTGCTCAAAAATAAACAATATTAAGTTGTTTAACAAGAGGCTTGTCTAATTTGAAGCATCTCAGGCTTGTGGGTTTCTGTGATGAGTTTTCTAAAGTATAAAATTCTGGTCTCCTTTAATAAAACTAAATAAATGCATTATTTTGGACATGTTAACTGTGGCTTTTATTTCTTTGTTCTTTGTTTTAATTCTGAGATCAATGTTTGGAGACTAAGCCTTCCGAGAGTTCCATTCTGTACAAGCAGGGATTCATATTAGTGAATAAAATACTGTGACTTTTTTTTAATTAGTCAACTGCTTTATTCCAGGAAAAAAGGATTACTTTAGTTCCAAAGTTTGGTGTGTGACCTGAGGATGGCCATGTTTATTCCCTGATGCTCTGAAAATATAATCTTATGAGATGTCTGCTGCAGGTGTGTGAATAGAAACAGCCCAAGTAAAAACACTGTCTGTGCTTACCTATTGGCTTCTATAAGATTGATTGTACACATGTGCCAAGATTTCTTAGAGCAAGCAGAGAGATAATACTTTGTCAATCACTCAGAAATTATTACAGAATAGTTTGGGGCCTTGATCTTTTTTGTTTTCTAGTGAGATTTTGCTAACTTGCCTTTTATACTATTTTGCTATATGCTTTGTTCTGTTGATTCACTCATATTATGAATATGAGTGTGATTTTTGCTTTCTAAAGATATCTGAAAAGTAAAGGCAAAGAGATCACAATGTATAGAAAAATAGATATATCTCCAGAGTCATAGCCTGCTTGAAACTGATGTGTTCCTTATGAAGAGATTAAATATAAATTTTCCTTAGTCACAGATCTGGAAGAAAAATTTGGGAATAAATAACACATTTTCTGATTAAGAATAGGATGCCTAATACAAAAAAAAAAGAGTATAAATTTATCTAGGTAGTGGGTTGTAATTACTGAAATAATAGCAATGGGCCGTGTGTAGTGGCTCACACCAATAATCCCAGCACCTTGGGAGGCCAAGGCTGGCAGATCATGAGGTCAGGAGTTCGAGACCAGCCTGACCAACATGATGAAACCCTGTCTCTACTAAAAATACGAAAACTTACCCCAGAGTGGTGGTGTATGCCTGTAATTTCAGCCACTCAGGAGGCGGGGGAAGGAGGATCACTTGAATTCAGGAGGCATAGGTTGCAGTGAGCAGAGATAGTACCATTGTATTCCAGCCTGGGAAACAGAGCAAAACTCAGTCTCAAAATAATATTAATAATAGTAATAGCAATGACAATGATGTTATAATTTGTAGAACGCTTATTCTATAACAAATAAGTGATTTGCCTGCCTTATGTCACTGTAACATTTACCATATACTTTTGAAATGATGTTCCATAATTTTACATAATATATGATTGAGTCTTTGTATATTTATTTAACTCGCTTATAGTCACCAACTAATAAGGGATAAAGCCAGGATTCGAATTCAAGTTTACCTATTGTGAGGTCAAAGGTGGCAAAATTATTGATACTTTAGCTAAAACAGAAATGTAAATAGTCTAATAATTCCTATAAACAAGTTTCTTAATGGCCCATCTGTACTTGCAGGTATACTTCAGGTGACAGTCTGTGATGTAATGGAAATCTCTACTATTCTCAGGAAAAATGTCCTGTTGAAGTTGTCTGATCCATTGCCTAACAAACTTCTATCCTAGTCCTCTGACCAATTGAAAGATTTCTGTTGTAAGACATATTCTTCCTTAGATTTTATGGGTTGATTTTTTTCTTCTCTTTTATGTTTCCTCAAAATACACACAAAAATCATTTCTTGACACTACACAAAGTGGGATTTAATTCGATTTGTCAGAACAAGATATAATTAAAATGAGGATATTCAATGATAATTATAGTAAGAGTGTCTGAACAGATTTCCTGGTATCTCTAAGAATCCCTTAATGATCCACAATTACAAATTATGCTAAATCCATATTCCTCATTCTCTGGGCTAACAGGTAAGAATCCAGAGATGAGTATTTTGCATGTTTGAAGACATAAGGAGTTTAGTACTCTGATTATAGTACTCTAAAATAAGTTTGCCTAGTTCTTGCAAACATTGGGCTGTCACTCAAAATGAGAATTTTTTCCTTTTCCCTGTAGTTTGAACATATGATGCAATCAGTCTTCTAATTTTTGACAGGAAAGAAAAGGAAGTGATGTCAGCTATTGAATGAATTTCACAGTTGTAAAAATTAGACTAATGGTTCCTAACTAAAAAAATACAGGTAAGATTTCTAATTTAAGATGATGGTTTAAGCACATATGGTTATCAGATATCCCATTTGAGACTTAAGTGAAATAATGGTAGGGAAACAATAGTAACAACAAAGGAAAGGAGAGTGGTACTGTTTCAAACAATTGTTATGAAATAGAATACAAAGAAAAATTTCTGACTTAAGAAGCTGAGGGAAAACACTGTATCCAGGGTTACGTAAGAAGGGAGCTACAGCCAAGAAATAAATCTATTGCCTTCAGCACCATAAAGAAGTTCAGACACCAGTCACTTCAAGTATTTCAGAGCCAGAGAAAGAGAACTGGGATTGGGAGGATTCAGGGGAGTAGACCAAAAAAAGTATTTCCCCAAACGTTATCAATTTGTGACTACATAATACAGCAAGGAGGCATTTACTCCTTAGCAAAAACAATATAAGGTTTTAAAAAATTTTTTATTTTATTTTTAAATGTATGTATATTTTTATGTATTTACTTATTTTTTTCTTAAAGAAAGCATTGTCTAGAAACTCCAGGAAGAACAAGCGCGAGCACACCAGAGCAAAGTGGCTCCTCAGGGCCACAGGGTACGTTGTCCAGTGCCCTGCCCATCAAAAACAAGGTCAAGCCTTCAGGTCTACAACTCTGTTCACTGATACATGGAATAATAAAAGTGTTCACCTGACTCATTTTAAGGTATAGAAATTTACCCAAGCATCAGAAGAAAGTCTGAAACATAAACACCTTTATTCAGAAGTAGTAGGTAAATACTAATTATATGTCAAGCACTCTTCCAGGCACTAGAATTAAAACACCAATGAACTGAAAACAGATGAAAATCTCTGATCTCATCAAGGCTGGTGAGAGATAAATAGATAGATAGATAGATAGATAGATAGATAGATAGATAGATAGATAATTTATAAAATAGCAGAATTTGATGAGCATTTTGGAAGATAATAAAAAACAAAAGAGAGGCCAGGCAAGGTGGCTCATGCCTGTAATCCCAAGCACTTTGGGAGGCTGAGGCAGGTGGATCCTGAGGTCAGGAGATAGAGACCATCCTGGCTAACACGGTGAAACCTTGCCTCTATTAAAAATACAATAAATTAGCCAGGCATGGTGGCACACGCCTGTAGTCCCAGCTACTCAGAGGCTGAGGCAAGAGAATCGCTTGAACCTGGGAGGTGGAGGTTGCAGTGAGCTGAGATCAAACTGCTGTACTCCAGCCTAGGTGACAGAGCAAGACTCCTTCTCAAAAAAAACAAAACAGGAAAAACAAACAAATGAACAAAAAGAAGAGAGTGAAGAATGAGGAAACTGGCAATTATAAGTGGTGTTGTCATGGGAGTCCTCACTGAGAAGTGTATCTGCAAAGACCTGAAGGAGACATAAAAGCAATCGAACTGGTTATTAAAATACAGAAACTAAAATACGAAATAAGAGTAGTGAAATAAAAAGCCCAAGGTCAGATCATACTTTAGCATTCAATAAGTATGGAAGTTTGTGTGTCTGGGATGCAATTGTATGTGCAGGCATATATTAGGTGAGGCGCAAACAAACAAAGTGAACCTAGATTTCAAATGGCCATGTAAGTCTTTGTGAAGACTTTGGCTTTTTAACATTCAATAAAGTACACAAACTTTAAGTGTACAGCAAAATGAATATTGAAAAATGAATAGTCCTGTGTAACCATGAGCCAGATCAAGATTAAGAACTTGTCTCTCATACCGGAAAGATTCTTGTGCCTCTTCCCACTCAATTCCCTCGAACCAGGCAATGCAACCAACACTCTAATTTCTATCACCATAGATTAGTAATTTATGTTCTTGAATATTATGTACATTTGTGCGTTCAGTATGTAGCTTCTGCTGTCTAGCTTCTTTAGCTTAAAGTAAAATGTGAGAGATAGGTATGATTATATTAGTTGCTCATTTTCTTTTATTGCCAAGTAGTATTCCATTGTATAAATGTACATAGTTTACTTATCTTTTGTACTATTGATAAACATTTGGGGGCTACCAATATTCTTGTTCTCAAGTCTTTAACTAGATGTCTTTCTTGTGGGTAAACACTTAGGAGCGAGATTACTAGGACATAGAGTGTTTACTATATTGAAAATTATTCAAAGGGTTTGCCATTTGGCAGTCCTGCTAATAGTGCGAGAAGGTTCTAGTTGCTCTGCAGCCTCCCGATTAGCCATATTGCCATTCATCTCAGTTTTATCCATTTTTCTGAGAGTTAATGTTGCCAAGAATCTTCTCTATGGTTATCACTTAGATATCTTCTTTGTAAAGTATACTTTCCATGATAGTTTTCTCACGTTTAATTAGAATATTTGATTTTAATTACTGATTTGTGTAGATTGTTTATATTCTGATATTAGTCCCCTTTCAGATATATGTTGTTTATATTCTGATATTAGTCCCCTTTCAGATATATGTATTGCAAGTAATTTTCTCCCAATTTGTGGCATGTGCTTTCACTTTCTTAGTAGGCTTTTTGGATATAGGCTATGAATGTTGTCAAACTTTTTTTCTGTATTTATTAAAATTAATGTTTGGTTATTACCTAATTTTGGAGATTTTTATTTCTCTTTTATTACATTGCAGTGAGAAAATATATCCTGTATGGTTTCAATATTGTGGAATATATTGAGATTTATGCTTTTGGCATATATGTTTTAAATTGCAATTAAAATAATATGAATTCTGACATTACATGTAGTATTCTATAAATACAAATTGTTCCAAATATGTGATAGTATTGTTCAAATCTTCTTAAAATCAGTAATAAAGCAAGGACTTCCAATCTTAAGACATCTACTCAACATTGTACTAGAAGATCTAACCAGAATAATAAAGCATGAAAAAGAAATAAAAATTATATAGATTCACCTCAAAAGGCACAATTGTGTGCATAAAACAAACAATGAATCTACAAAACAAATATGCTGAAACTAAGTAAATCTAGTTACTTATTAGTATATAAGTTCAATATAAAAACATTGACAGTATTTGTATATATTAGCTATAAATAATTAGAAAATTAAACAATTTCATTTAAAGTGACATCAAATATAAAATAGTCATAAATTTTAGAAATGTGTACAATATCTGTACAATAAAAACAACAAAAATTAATGAGAATAACTAAGGAAAATCTTATAAACAAAGAATTAGGTCATGTTCAAGATTTGGAAGATTCAATATTTTTGACACTTGACTTTTTTTCTAAACAAATACATAGATCTAATGCAATTTCAGTCAAGATATCAGCAGAATTTTTGTTAAAATTGATGAATTTATTTTACAATTTATATGGGAATATCAAAATAATAGTATAGTGGAATCAATTTTTAAAGTAAGAGAAAAGGATAAAAAGCACTATTTAATTTCACGATTTAAGTCCACAGTAATTAAGACAGTTAAGTCTTGACATAAAGATATACATAGACCAGTGGTAAAAGCTAGAATACTGAAATAAATATACAAATTGATGGTCAATTAATTTCCCACCCAGATACTAAGGTAATTCAGATCATACAGGAAAAACTATACTTACATTTGGAAAAAAAATAAATCTTTATGGTAAATTAATAAAAAACACAAAAAACAAAATTTATTATATATCTAAGCATAAATGATAAAACTATAAAACTTCTAAAGGGTAATATAGGAAAAAAAATCCTTATAATTTTGAGCTAGGCAAAACACTCTCTTGGTAAGTCACCAAAATTAATACAAGAAAAAAAAATGATAAATTGGACCTTATCAAAATGTAAAACTTCTGAACTTCCAAGCATACTTCTAAAAATTAAAGATCAAGTCATACACTGGGAGAAAATATTTGCAGCACAACAAAGGATTTGCAAATAGAATATATAAAGAATTTTCAGTAATAGTATAACAATTTTAAAATAAGCTAGGACTGGCGTGGTGGCTCAGTCCCATAATATGAGCTTTGGTAGGCCAAGGTGGACAGATTGCTTGAGCCCAGGAGTTTGAGATCAGCCTAGGCAACATGAGAGAACCCTGTGTGTACAAAAAAATGTCAAAAGTTAGCAGAGCATGGTGGCATGTGCCTGTGGTCCCAGTTACTAGAAAGGGTGAAGTAGGAGAATCACCTGAGTATGGTAGTTCAAGGCTGCAGTGAGCCATCATTGCATCACCACACTCCAGCCTGGATGACAGCATGAGAATATGTCTCCAAAAAAAATTAAAGGTAAATTAAAATTAAATTAAAACAGGATATTAATATGAACAAATGCTTAATAATATATATATATATGTATATATATATATGACCAATGAGGATATGAATAAATGTTTAACATCTCTAGTATTCAGGGAAATGCAAATTAAATTAAAAATAAGAAGGCAATACACACCCAATAAATAAGCAAAATTTAAACAACTAGAAATATAAAGTGTTTACGAGCATTTGGAGCAACTTGAATGCTCAATATTTAGTGGCAGAAACATAAAATGGAACAAGTATTTTGGAAATTTCTTTGGCAGTTTATTATACATTTAAGCATTGAATGCTTAAATAACCCAGAAATTCATTTACTTAGCACATACAACAATGTACGTTCACACAAAAATTTCTAAGTCAATGATCATGAAAGCCCCAAATTGTAAACAACAAAAATGCCTCTTAACAAGTGAATGGAAAACCTAACTGTGGTCTACATAAACAATTGAACACTACTCCACAGTAAAAATGAGGAACAGACTGCTGCTACATTCAACAACATAGATGACTCTCAAAAATATACTGGGCAAAAGAAACTCTCTGTAATCTACATATTCCAGATATGTAAACAAAGTCATCAAAATTTTAGTTGCCTTTGTAATAAAGAGTGATTATCTTAAAAAGGAGTATGTTCTGCCTATTATAAAATAATAGATGGAAGTAAATTTCTCTAAAACGCTGCCAAACACTAAAAATTAATATGTAATGGGGAGCTCATTCACACCTACTTCTAAGGAATTGAAGAGTAAATACATTTTAGAAAAATTTATTCAATTTATTATAATCAACAAATATTTTCTGAGTTCCAACTATAGCTCATGCACTAGATTGACAGCATATTTTAACAAACAAAACAAAACAAAACAAAACAAAAATCATATTCTCATGTAACTTACAACCTAATCATGAGGATAAGAATGAGAAAGAAGGAAAACCAAAATAAACTAGTAATATGTAGTAAGTTAAATAATGATTTGAATACATGGAGAAAAATAAAAGAGGAAAGGAGGAATTGAATATCCTCAGCATTTATAATTTCAAAAAGAGTAGTATTGGGGACCTCACTAAGAAGGTAACATTTGAATAATAAGAATAAATTAGTGAAAGTGCCGGGTGGCCATTTGGAGAAAGGGCAGTCCAAGCAGAAATGTCTTCTAAGAGTTTTAAGCATTATTATAGAAATGTATTATCTCTATATTTCTCAATCATTTTCAAAAGCTGTTTAAAATATTCAGAAAATAATTTAAAGGATTGGTCAGATGATAATCAAGGGGTGCAAAATCTCAGCAAGAACTGTTTGCTTTGAGATATACTGCACAGCATCGTGAATATAGTTAATAACAGACAATTGTACATTTCAAAATTGCTGAGAGTAAATTTCAAATGTTTTCACCACAGAATTTTTAAATATTTAAGGTGATTGATTTAAATATTTAAGGTGGTTAGCTTGATTTAATTATTTAAACTATATTCATAAACATGACATTACTTTGTATCCTATAGCTTTACATAATTCCAAATTGTCAATTTATAAAAAAGGAATTTAAAGGATCTTATGTTTAGGCTATTCTTTCCTTCTTACCAGAAGAACATCACTGGGACAAAGAAAAAGAAGGCAGATAATTTAATTTATCCTCTTGCTAACATAATTACTAGACCTCTAGGTATATAGAATAGCTGTACTTAGTAGCAGGAGGAGGGTTTATTTGGAGGTATATTCGAGATATGTTCCTAACATAACATACCTGGTTGGCTATTGCTTATAAAACACAAGTTTAGTGATAAACAAAAGGTTTGGATCTGTGTCCTTTCCCAAATTTTATGGTTAATTGCAATTCCCAAAGTTGGAGGAGGGGCCTGGTGGCAGGTAATTAAATCATGGGGACAGCTATTCCCTTTGCTGTTCTCCTGAGAGTGAGTGAGTTTTCACAAGATCTGGTTGTTCAACAGTGTGTAGCACCTCCTGCTTCGCTTTCTTCATCCTTGTTGGGCCATGTAACACATGCCTGCTTCTTCTTCCCCTTCTGCCATGATTGTGTGTTTCCTGAGGCCTCCCAGCCATGCTTGCTACACAGCCTGCAGAAGTAAAAGCCAATCAAACCTCTTTTCTTTATAAGTTACCCAGTCTAAGGTATTTCTGTAGAGCAATGCAAGAATGTACTAACATATTTAGTATGTATACATTATAAGGTGTGGATCTCTGGAAAATGTTTCATCTCTGTTATAAAAAGACTAAACACTTATTGCTGTGTGATGTAATAAAATTAGTACTTCACTTGGAGACCTTATCTACTCTGAGTCAAACAGGGTGTGTCCATGCAGAAAAGTAACATTCAAAATAGCCCGCAATCTCCAGAATGATTCCATGCTTTTTCTAGCCTCTTGATTTCTTGTATTCTTGAAATTACTCTTAGAATTTGATACTGCCAAGCATGGTGGCTCAGGCCTGTAATTCCAACACTTTGGAAGGCTGAGGCAGGAGGAGCACTTGAGAAAAGAAGTTCAAGACCAGCCTGGGCAACATAGTAAGACTCTGTAGAAAAAAAATTAATAAAAATAAATTCATATCTAATAACTAGTAAGATTTTTACTAGATAAAAATCTTTACTAAAAGTCTTTACAGAGTAAAAATCTTACTAAGTGTAATCTTGAGAATTTGACTTCAGAATCCAACCATTTGGATAAGTTAAATATTATATACCATTTGATATATATTCATAGCTGCCAAGATAACTCAATGGTAAGCCATATATTCCTGAAGTGTTGATTGTAATAAATTGTAAGTCATTATAATAAACATCCATCATTTATCTCTGGCCAGCATCTCTTCTCCCTTTTCGGTAGCAATATTCTGCTTTCTCACCGGAGAACTCTGTTTTACTATTTCTGTGGTTCTATAGGGATTGTCAAATTTTATTCATGTATTTCCGTTACCTCCACTTTTTCAAGGACAGGCACACAAATCAAGATACCCTATTCAAATCCTCTCATTAGGAATTTAATTACTAAGCAAAGAAACAGGGAGAGAAAAAAATTTTAGTGCCACTGGCAGTGTTCTGAAGGTATTGTTCATTTATTCCTCTTCTTTAGTTTCCTTAAATTGACTTGGTTCCAGTAGTGACCACAGTGAAAATGATTTGTACCCTTGACTTGAAGTGGATTTGTTGTATTTGATATCTCAGATTTATGAGTGGAAATGTGAAATGTCAAATAGAAATGTTTTGTTAGTTGAAATTTATTATTCATCCACAATCACCTATACAGAAGTGCATTGCTACAGAGTTTGGGTTTTAGTCAATTTTCCTACTATTATCAAGAAATACCCAAGACTGGGTAATTTATAAAGGAAAGAGGTTTAATGCACTCACAGTTTCAGATGATTAGAGGCCTCACAGTCATGGAGCAAGGTGAAGGAGGAACGAAGACATATCTTACATGGCAGCAGGCAAGACGGAGTGTGGAGGTGAACTGCCTTTTATAAAATCATAAGATCTCATGAGACTTATTCCCTATCATGAGAACAGCATGAGGAAAACCCACTCCTATGATTCAATTACCTCCCTCTGGGTCTCTCCTATGACAGGGGATTATGAAAGCTACAATTCAAGATGAGATTTTGGTAGATACACAGACAAACCATATCAGCATGTCATAGTATTATGATATAAATAATTTCAGGTATAAATGAATCTCAAACTTCAGTGCAATTACTGGAGAGTTTATTAAAATTCAGAATTATGTAACCCATCTGATTCAGTTGATCTACCTTTTTAACAAATATCCAAATGTTTGCCAAGGAATGGGAACAATTAAAGCAAATTGAACTAGACAGGTCTCACAATTTTAGCATTACTAACAGAATGCATCTCAACTTTTAAATAACAAATAAATAAATTACCCACTATCTCTGTAAAATATTTTCAAATCTAATGAATACACCAAATGAATATTTGAATATATTTTTTAAAATACCTTTCTAGTACTATGAAGAATAAATTTTTTTTCAGTCAATCTCTGTCTTTAGAAATGTCAGATGATGAAAGACGTTCTAGGTCCAAGTTAAATAGTCATTGAACTAGCATATACTATAAAACTTCATTAGATTGAAACAAATTCCAAGTATGTTTTTAAAAATCACTGACTATATAAGGAATTATGCATGTCATATTTTAAATTTTGCTTTATAAAGTCATTTCTAAATTTAAAAATAAATCTATGTAGAAAAAACTCTAAATCTTCAAAGGAAAAAATTTAGTGTGTTTTAAACTTATAAAAAATTATAGCTGAATTTTTCTTTTTCTTTAGCTGTATAATCATGACTTTCAAATGTAGAACTGTTTTAGTTGTTATATATTAAAAGCATCTTTTTTGTTAGTAACAGCTAAACATCTTGACTAATATATGTTCTGCACTGAAAGTTTATAGCTGTGAAAATATTTCACAATTTTCACTGGGTCAAAATATTTTCACAAACCCACTGAAATTGATCAAAGTTGAAATAATATTATCTGGATTATTAAAATTACAGATAACAATAATATATTAAATTTATATTAATAATTTTAGTTTGAACATATTTTATCCCATTCAAATACTAACTAGGCCCAAGCCTGCTTAGCTTCTGAGATCAGATGAGATCAGGCACATTTCAGGGTGGTATGGCCATAGAATGAACAGATTTTCTCATACAATTATCAAACTTACTTCCCACAGTGCTTTTGATCTCATTACAGTGAATAGCTCTCTGCTCGTTTGGCAATATAATAGGCTAAGCCCATATGAAAGAAAAACTTTTTCTTGAACTTTGTATTATATTTATAAATTTACACAACATTTGGCTTCTACTTTTAATTTTACTCATATCCATTTTAATATAAATTAAGCATGCAACTTCATTGCAGTCATTCATTTGCATCCATCTTCAACTCTCTTGCCTCTCTGTAATTTTTTGTACTCCTCCCTGGAAAATTCCAAGGCTGATTAAATGTAATTCTCTTCTTACTTCTGGCCTGCTCCCTGCTCTTCTGCATCTAAAGGATATAAAAAACAGAAGAAAAACTGACACCCATGCTGACTGATCAAATTCTAAATTTACAACTACTAATCTCAACTGGATTATCTATTCTACATAGCTATTCATTCAGTCTTCCACTATCCTAAAGAATGATTGTAACATTCTTCTCTCTCATCATATTTCCAACTAATTGCAGTAGCTGGAGTGGCCAAAAGTCCTGTGGAAATCAGACCACCTGAGGCTGGTTGTACTGATTGCCTTATCTTATTGTGCCCAGCAACCCTAGTCTATATGAAAATGTGGAAGAAAATATTAAAAAAGACTCTCCTGTTGCAAGATACTTTAATAACATCTGCTCAGATTTTGCTGTCATAACTCTATAAATCTAGGATGAATATGAGGTTAATGTTTTCTCTGGAGTTGTGCAATACATAACTTGCACAATCACAAGTAGCATCTTGAACTAAGCCAATCTGATGGGACCATTTTTTCATGTGAATCAAAATATGAAAAGAAAATGGAAATACTACCACAAGAAAAATCATAACCATTTCTAAATTATGGAAAGGAGAAAAACCAATCAGCTCACTGAACATAGAAGGGAAGAAGGGAAAAAGTAAAATTATTTTAATTCTCTTCTCTTAATTGAGGGTAGTGTTTAGGATCATAACATCGTGGTAGGAAGACCAATGCATCTCAAAGAGGAAACAACTGATACTATCTTTAAAAATAATAGTAAAATGCTATGTGTTCTATTAAAATAAAGAAAGCCAAAGCAGTCATTAACAAGAAAAAGTGTCAGAGAACTTCAAAAAAGCAAATGAAAGAAAGAACAAACCAATTTGATCAAGCCAGGAAAAATGGGGATTGAAAAAAAGGAATCAACAATCTAAAATTTGTTTACAAATACAGAGGTTATCAAATTGAGTTAAAAACTAAAACCGTGCTGTGATGCCCATCAATGATAGATTGGATAAAAATAATGTGGCACATACACACCATGGAATACTATGCACCACAAAAAAAAAGATGAGTTCATGTCCTTTGCAGGGATGTGGATGAAACTGGAAACCATCATTCTCAGTAAACTGCGACAAGAACAGAAAACCAAACCCCACATGTTCTAACTCATAAGTGAGTGAACAATGAGAACACGTGGACACAGGGAGGGGAACATCACACACTGGAGCCTGGGGGATGGGGTTCTAGAAGAAGAATAGCAGTGGGTAAGGGGATTGGGGAGGGACAGCGTTAGGAGAAATACCTAATGTAGATGACAGGGCGATGAATGCAGCAAACCACTACCATGGCACGTGTACACCTATGTAACAAACCTGCATGATCTGCACATGTACCCCAGAACTTAAAGTATAATAAATTATTTGCCTATTTGTTGCTTATTAACTCATAAGAGATCTTTGATTATTAAAGAAATTTAGCCCTTTAAAAAATATATAATAAATTTAAAAAAGAACTAAAACCTTTACAAATGCTGTTTATAAGGACACTGAGAAAACAAATCAATAAAGTAAGATCTATTGAGAGATAACTGCAAAAATAACTCCAATTTTCTAACCATGTTATATCTATGCCCTTTTCTTATGTAACTCCCCTGAACTAGAAATATAGTCTATCACCTCACTCCTTGATTCTGCACTGTTCCTGGGACTCAGAATCAAGGGATGAGCTGTACCCAGGACTTGCTCTGGCCAAATGAATTTGATAAAAGTGACAATATGGCATGTTTCTGACCTATCTTGAAACCTTACCACCATCATGAAAAAGCCTATGCTAGGCTGCTGGAAAGTAAAAATCCACATGGAAGGTGGTAACAAGTATAGAATATTTTCTTATAAATTTCTGCTTTAGTATACAATCATCATTTGTTGTAATGTTTTGTGGGAAAATAAGCTCATAATTTTAATTTAACACCTTCATCAAGGAGCTCATAAAGAGTTCAGGAGGAGCAACATGCAGACACCAATTAACTGTGACATAATGCAATGAATAATGAAGTTCTAATACTTGACTATGGAAGGAGGGCAGAAACAATAGTTTTGAGTTGGGATTTAAAAATCATTTCAAAGAAGAGATATATTATTAATAGGTCTTGAAATATGAATGTTTTCCCCAAAAAGGAGAGAAGACATTAGTGATAAAGAAGAATGCATAAATAAATGTACACAGATAGGCAATTTGTTTACTTTAAGAAAGATAGTTTCGAGTGAACTTAATTATAGGTATATGGCTACAAGTAGCCTAAGTGAAGGTAGGATGCTCACTAGGAAATATCTTTTTCTTTTTAGGTGTTGCCAGAATCAGACCACGAGACAAGACTGTAAATAAAAACAGTTTACTTGGAAGGGGCGGGCACCATTAGGGGAGTGGAAAAGTGATTAAATAAGAAAATGCAGCCAGTGGGTTTGCACTATCAGACTCACTACCACAGCAAGAGTGACTGGGTGTCTTGAGTTTAATCTTATAAGGAACCTAAGAAATAGTATAAAACACTCACTCTAGGATTGTCCTTCCCAAAGTGTGCATGAGATTTGTGATATGAATTTATCAGTCCCCAAGGGGCATTATTTGAGAGCCATTCCTGAAGAGTGTTAATTTTCCAGCTATAAACAACTTCCTATATGCATCAGCAAATTGCGGAGGAGTCAATATTATCAAGAAGAGTAATAGTTAAAATTTGAAAATATGGCAAAGGACTTACAGCATCTGATATAATTTGTATATTATGATAAAGAGTTGGAACTTTATATGTTATAGGGAATGAGTAAGGTTTTTCTAAAAAAAGGAAAGTGCATGATGATCACACGTGTCCTATAAAATAATTATAGTAACAGCATGGAAGTTCAACTGTATTATGTGCAGATTGAAGCATGATGGTGAAAGTTTAGGTGAAAGATGCACTAGTGCTCAAACTGTGGCAATAGGAAAGAGGAGAAGAATAGATGTAATTAGTGACATTCCTTTAATTAAACGTACAAACTTGGAAAGTCAGTAAATGTGTTAATCTAAGGATAGGGAATACTTGAAAGGATCAGTAAAACACATCATTTGAGTAGCTGGTTAAATGGTGATAGTATTTAACCAGCTAGGGAATTTGGGAGAAAAGCCTGGTTAGGAGTGACGATTTTAAGTGTGGCTTGTACTTTATTTACTGACTCAGAAGTTACTTGGGATGCTCAGTAGATAATTAAGCTAGATCTGGGGCTCAGCAAGTAAGTCGGAGCTCTAGAAAGAGGAGATGTATGAAGTCCTCTTGTTGCATGAGCTAGTATGTGCCTGCCTCTCCATCTTGATGTGCTTTGAATCAAAAAACTGGGATTCCAATTTCCAACAAATCAAAACTCTTGTGAGAGAAAGAAAACAAGACCTGAAATAACAAAATTTGGCTATGAATTTAGATTTGCCATCAATTAATTTTAAGGTTGGAATGGAGGGACTTCAAAAGGAAAACACTAGACTTTGATAATAAGGGCATGTACTACAAGTTTCCTATGGGAGATGGGTTGCTGGGGTAGGGGGGATAGATGTGACTATGTTTGTGTCACATTTGGGAAAACAGGTTCTCTAAAAATGTACAGAGGGAAGAAAGTGCTCTTTCCTACACTACTCTCCACTAAGTACAACACTTCTGACATCAGATGTTGGGGAGTTTCCCCATGCACTAACCAAGAATTTCTCCAACTGGCCCCAGCTAGGTGTCCTCTTACTCAATTTAATTCTGACACTGTCTACCTGGAGGCAGCATCAGTGCCGCAGGTTGAAGTCTCAGTCCCGCAAGACTGCCCTCCACTTAAGATGCCACTTGCAAGTAGTTGGTTGTCACTTTTATAGCACTTCTGACCTGTCTGGTTATAAACTAGGGGATCCCATGAATCTCTCCTCAGGTTTATTAATTTTCTAGAACATCTTGCAAAGCTTAAGGAAACACTTTACTTATATTACTCATTTCTTATAAAGAGCACTCCAAAAGATACAGCTGAACAGTCATAGTCATATGGAAGAGATGCTCAGAGCAAGGTATGGGAGAAGAGGCGTGGAGCTTCCACGACCTCCCCAGGCATGTCACTCTCCAGGAATCTTCACGTCGTCAGCTCTCTAGAAGCTCTTTGAAATCAGTTCTTTTGCGGTTCTGTGGAAGCTTCATTATGTAGGTATGATTGATTAAATCATTCACCAGTGGTGAGCACCTCAACATTCAGACCTTCTCCCCCCACCCCCGGAGGTTGCGGTGGCTTCAGTCCAATCAATAATGCCAAGAAAACTAATCATGCTTTGGGTTTGTTTTTTTTTGTTTTTGTTTTTGTTTTTGTTTTTTTGTGACCAGCCTTTATCCTAAAGCTGTCTAGGGGCCCCAGCCACCAGTCATCTCATTAGCATAAAAAACGTTCAGGCCAGGCGCGGTGGCTCAAACCTGTAATCCCAGCACTTTGGGAGGCTGAGGCGGGTGGATCACGAGGTCAAGAAATCGAGACCATCCTGGTCAACATGGTGAAACCCCATCTCTACTAAAAATACAAAAAATTAGCTGGGCATGGTGGTGCGTGCCTGTAATCCCAGCTTCTCAGGAGGCTGAGGCAGGAGAATTGCCTGAACCCAGGAGGCGGAGGTTGCGGTGAGCCGAGATCGCGCCATTGCACTCCAGCCTGGGTAACAAGAGCGAAACTCCGCCTCAAGAAAAAAAAAAAAAAAGTTCAAAATACACTAATAAGTAGGGATTCCAAATGTTTTAGGAGTTTTATGTCAGGAACCTGGGACAAAGACCAAATATGTGATTTCCTAATCTCACACAGGTCATGTGGTTAAATAAACACATCTGTGAAGTGTAACTTTGGCAAACTTACATAAGCAGGGAAAACAAATACTTAATGTCAAGGTTTGATCTCATAACTTCACCTAAATTGTTCAAATTCCAAATGTATATTGCAAAAATTAATAAAATATCAAATAACTTTTAAATTGCACTTTCAAAATGTAGCAAATTTAGGCGATAGAAAGCTATATTCTACCTTATGGTGGAGTGTGCATGCATTTTTGAGTGATATGTATTAGGTTTGCATGTTTTATTTCTCAAAAGGAAATTATCCCTAAGAAATGTAGAGACAGTTTGCAGGAATTTGACATAGATTGAGAGCCCCGTAAACTGCAAATGGAAGAGTTCAGAGCTTTCAAATTGCACTATGCAAACCGAAGAGGCTGGTTAAATAACGGATTCATCCTTCTTTCTCTTTTCAAATAAATTGAATACAAACAAAATGCTGACTTAGTAAAACTGTTGAAAAAGCATGTTTCCTGAAGAAAATAAACACATCTGTGAAGTGTAACTTTGGCAAACATAAAATTTAATTATTATTATGTGAAACAGAGAAAATGTGACTAGTAATGTTGTATATGAGTGAGCAGGATGGTAATTTTGAGACATAGTAATAAATATCCAGAAATCAAAAAAAAAATAGGGAGCAGTGCCATGATGGGTGACTTCCCATTAGAACTATTTGTCTATGTCTGTTTGATATGTAATAAGATAGGCACAGAAGATGCAAAATTCATTTATTAGTGGTTGTCTATAGACAAAAGGTTTACTGAGAAAATGTATGCATTAAAACTGTAAGTTGAAAGGCCTCTTTTTGTATTAACTGGTATTCATCTCCTCTAAGATCCAATCTGCACAACAGACTTCAACCACGTTCTTACATGGAACAATAAAGAACTACAATTAAAAGCATTTTACATTTGACTTTGCAAACTGTTTAAAGCTTTTCCAGAGGAAATAATGTGTGTCCTTTACAACAGTCCGTTCTTCGTTCTCTCCTAAATTAGCTGCATAATATGTGAGCAAATTTCCATGCCTAGTTAGAGCTCATTATTCAGTGAAGTCTCTGGGAATTAGGATTTTTTTAAATCTTTTTTTTGCCTTTGCCCTTTAAGTGTCTTTCCAATCTAAACAGCCCTAAAAAACACTGATATCATTGTACTCCATTAATTTCTTCTTGTTTTTAATGAAATGGCGAGAAGCACGGACTTTTTGCATTGACAATTTTTATGTGTATATGTTTTGAAATATATTTATTATTGTAAAAAATGCATAGCATGGCAATTGTAAACTTGTAAATAAAATATGTGAAGATTATGACTTGGAGAAAGTTAGGTGTATAATAAATAGCCAACAAGATAAAAAGAAAAAAATGCATAGGATGAAGTCTTAAATTGTCAATCTATTACTCAAATATTTTAAGTTTCTTTCTTTGGGGTGATCATTTTCTAGATTTGATTTAGAGATGTTTTCATTATTGTTTGCTTCCATTTTTTGCAGCCTCAATATGTGTCCATGTTGAATCGCAATGTGGTAGTCAAATTCATAAACGGACGTTTTTTTCTTTTGCTTACTTTTGTGTCCAGGATTTCCAGATACAAGCCTGACAATTAAGGAATTGACAAAGAAAATATCTGTTTTATCTAAATCCTAATATCTGCATATGATTTTGTGTTTCCTATTTATTTTCAAGGTGATTTGTAGCAGGTCAACAGCCAAAATTAAAATAATTTTGTTGAAGGAAAATGGCTCTTTTAACCAGATTCAACTAGGATAATAAGACTTTTTTTTTAATCAGGAAAACAACATATGGAAGAAGATACCTAAAAACCTGAGAAATTTAGCATAGTAAAATCATGTAAAAGTGATTCAAGAAGAATAAGGCAAAATTGTTTTAAATATGTCTATGCATAACCATTATTATTAGTAAGGCAAATGAGAAAAAAATAAGATTATAACTGGCTTAGATTAAAATCCAGCTGTTGGCATTTACCAATTAGTAGCACTTAATCTGAAGAAATTTCAATCATGTTACTAGAAAAGTGGTAATATCACCTAAATCACAAAATTAATGAAGAATTTAGAGTAACTATAGTACTTGAAAAGTAAATGTTGATGTATATATTACATTTAACTTAATACATGTTTCAACTTAGTATTCAGATTAATTCGTCAACTCTTGTTATATTGACAAAATTCAAAAGCCAATAAATTGCTATGCCTCTGAAGGTATAATATTACATAAACATGTAACACTTGCTATTGTCAGGGTACAAGTTTAGGTTTTAAATCCAACCTCTAAGTAGTTATTGATTCATTAAAATAAATACACTGATCATGGGGGAATACTACAACCATATGGCAATAGGTATTTTAATATCATTCCAGTGCCAGAATCTAGCATGAAGATTATTGTGGTGGGTCTCTAATTTCTTTGCTTTTAAAATCATGAGAAACTAATGATGAAAAATGAATGCAATGGAATTAAAAAGAGGTCAAACATGTTCTGGTTTCTACTATTCTCTGTCATCCTGAATACCGTCTCTCTCTCTGCTATTTGAAGAGAAAAAGTTGCCCATGGCCATTTTTTTTTTCAGTTGGAGGTTTGTTCAGATATATTTCTCCTCTGAATTTTGAAAAGCATTGTTCCTCAAATTGCCTTTTCTTTTCTAATCACTACATTAGTACCAAGCAATGGTTGCCTTAGCAACTCTTTAATAGGCTGCAACTCTCAAAACTTGCTTTTTCTGGAGAGAATCTTCAGACAGGATTTCTAATGGAGCCAATAGCTCTTTTTAATAAATATGCAAAAACATCATTTCTGACTAAAAAACTAATCTTGTAGCTTAAATATTTAAAATATGTTATTACACATTCAAGAGTTAGGTACAAATATTTATCAAAATCTTAGTTTTTGTTTTACAAAGTAATAGGTGATAATGGTAATATCTGTAATTTGCTAATTATTGTATTATCTAATTTATTCTAACTAATAGGTATGTATATGCAGCATTATTTTGTATGTTTATCAAATGAGAAAACTAAATTTTACAGTGGTTACTTTGGTATCATGCTGGTAAATATTTAACAAGCAGCAAGCATCTCTCTGAAAAAAAATTGTATTTATAAATTTTTATTTTAAATATTACTGAAATAAAATATGTATAGCACATAATCTAAAAATAATAATTACTTTTGTTTAATGCTGTGTATTTTATTTTACATTTATGTAACTTAATTTTTAGTAAAGGCTGTATTTCATGATTGGCTTGCAAATTTCCTGGAAATGATAAAATAGGCACTTGCTACCTAGTATTAGTTACCTCCAGCTTACCATTAGGTTAGTTACTAGCTCCAAGTCACACAGCTACTAAGGACTGGAATATGTAGCAGTAAGAAAACTATTTAAGAAAGGTACTTTAAAACTGTGACTACAGGGATGTCTCAGAAGTTCAAAGAAAGAGTTCCCCATTAGCATTGCCTACTCACATTTAACTCAAATTTCCTCGATATATTTCTCTCCACTTGTGATTTCCCTGGTAATGTACTGCTCAGGACCTAGCACTTAGTATAATTTTCTAGCACAAAAATATCCTTAACTCATTCGTTCTTAACTCACGACCTACTGCCCACTTCCACAGTTGGTCTGAGAATTTGCCTCCTCAGTTTCGACCCTGTCAAGCACCTTTCTCTGGAGATCTCTTCTCAGTTTGACCTGTTCTTCTGGCTTTGTTACGCTGTTTTCAATACAATTTTATTCTTCAGCTGCCAGATCTCCAACTACCTTTTCAGAAAACTAGTGCCCTTTGAGACAGCACTGATAAAATGAAGTTAGAGCATGGAACTTTTTTCTTTGGACCTGAGGACTAACCCCAACATGTCACTGGCACACTGAACAACAGCCTCACTAGTGTTTGATGCTGGCAAAGCTGTGAAGGTGAAACTTATTTTTCACACTTCATCTTCTTTTAACTTTTCTCCTTTTATGTATTCTCAACTGACCTGACTCTTCTTTTTCATTTAATTTCTTCAGTCTTTACTACCCTTCCAGGTCCTCAAGTCCCAGCTCAAATGAACATATTCCATTAAACTTTCTGCTTCAGCCACCATCTCAGTTAGTATCAACCAATTATGTCTTTGCCTCCCACAGCATTTTGCTCATTCCTGCATTATAATCAACAGTAATGTCCTTCAAGAAAAATGTACGGATTAATCCTTATGTGCTAAGCACCAAGATAGGTGCTAACAATACAGAGCTAAATATAACCAGAAAGTACACCTTGATCAAAAGGATACTTTTTGGAAGTGCAAAGTACTGGGGACAAAGGAAATCATTTTGAAAAGGGAGTAAATACGTTTGGTTTTGCTGATCCTCAAATCTCACAACCTATGTACCCACCTAGTCTGATTCTACTTAGGATCAATCTTAACATCAGCTAAAATACAATAGAACCTTAATTTTATAATTGAAAGAGAAAAGGCAAGTGCTTTTTTTTAAGGCAATTTATTTCATTATTAATGTATCAATTGTAGCATTTCCAAGTACTAAACACAGAGGTGGGATAAGAGACCCTATTTGGATTGAAACTATCCTAAAGGGAATCATATTTTAATTTAACAAACATTTACGGAACGTTTACTTTGTGACAGGTCCTAGGCTAGAGATTTTCAATATGACATTTAATCCTTCCCACAACCTTCTGTTTTATGGGTGAGAGAACTTCTCTTATAAATTAATCCCATAGCTCCTAAGAGCTTGACCATGACAACTGGGAAAATAATACAAATACCAGTGTCCTGTCTATGTAAGAAATGACAGAGTATAATGTCATTAATTCATTGTTATCTTAGCCAAACATAGAAAGCCCTGCATATTCATTAATAACAGCACGCTGTCTCTGAGGAATGATTCCATGGTTGATTCTCCATGTTTGTTGTTGTTAATGTTGCTTTCTAAAAAGATGATAAGTATTTTCCTTTTATTGCTGTTTTTGTTCATTTGTTTTGTATCTATATAAAGAGAAGCACTATGGGCACAGGTTGATGAAGGTGAAGTCCAAATAATTGCCTTGAAACTTGCATGGCATTCCAATTCAACCTTAAATGCTCACGTAACTTAAAGGAGAAGAATCTAGCGTGAGGTAATACATAGACTTTAGCCCTCTCTAGTTTTTGTAATTGTTTGCTCTATGAATACTTTATGACTCAGGATATCAAAAATGCACCAACAGTTGCAATAGATAAAAGACTCTCCACCATGTGCAATCCATGGGGAGAACACCATTGGAGACCAAAGGAGCAGTCTGACCTTTCCCAGCATATTCACTCCTTGCAGGAAGTAAGAATTTCATAGTAGTGGTTTTAGTATCATCACAAAGCACCTCTTCTCTTAAATATCTGGTCCTCTCAAGGTCAAACTTTTGATGCAATTATCAAATATCTTCTAAAATATTTTGCTTTTTACTTTGTATTTGGATGTGAATTTTCTTACTTATAAAATATAAATCTTAAAATCCAGGTAGATATACGTCCTTTGTATTTGCCCTACTAGCTCACAGGAGAATAACATACCTATAATCTCAACAGGGTTTAATCATTTGTTATGCTTCTCAAAAACCTTAAATACATAGGAGTTTATACTCTGAGTATGTATTTATATGCAATAAAATAAATCCAGTATTTACAAAAAGTCTTCATATGGTCCTATTATATGCCTTGAATATTTTAAAGGGTTTAAAGTAAAATTAAAACCAATTAACCTATAAAAGAAATCTCTATCATGTAATTTGTGTTAACAAATAAATATCTCTAGAATTACACCTACTCAAAATAGTCTCATAGTCATTCTAAAACGTTTAACTATACATAGAGTCCTTTCGGAAAACCATGAATTACAACTTATATTGAATTTGTAATAGGAAATGAATATATAAATGTACAACACATAGAAAAATAGTTTTTTTGGTATTTAATGTCATCAGAAAGACAGGGCATATTTTAAAAGAATTCTCATATCTTGTTTTCTCTGATTCCATGGTGTTCTTTTAAAGAGATTGAAAAAGACTAGAATTCATTACAAGTTCTTAATTGCCAGTTTCTCTACAAAATAGATGTTTATGTGCAGGCTTCAGAATAGCTACCATTCATTTGAGGGAGATCTTGTACAGCCGAAGTTTAAATAAACAGCAATGTTGTACTAAGTTTGCAAAAGCATAATTAGTCCTAGAGGCACAATATTTTTAAGCGTCAAATACTTGTTCTCCAGCTGTACTCATTGGTTCTGTAGTTTCAGAAGCAGCTTATAGCCATCTCATTGAAGTCCAGGCCTTCTCATGACTGACAAGCACTTTCACTGTGTGTTGTGCTCACAGAAACAGAATGGTATATCACCACTACTTCTTTGATAGAGGCATCTGCTACTTTTTTTGTCCTTCAGTAGTGCATATAAACACTACAAAATGGATTCCATGGGGGCCTGGTAGCAGTAATTTGTGTTTGTTCTGTCATGCAATTATATTAGAGAAATAACAGAACTGATGAGAAAATTCCCAAGGGGCAGAAACAGTAGTTTAAATATACCTTTTCTACAATTCTGTGTGTTAGAATCTACAGGGGATTATAGTATTCAATTCTCTTTCTTCTAATAATACCCTGACAAAGTCATTTTGAGATATTTGAAGATTTTTGTTTTTAAGTGACAATTTTGTATTTTTTCCATGTATATAATAAATAACAAGGTCAGTATTTATAAAGCATCTTCACTTCAAGAACTTTGTAAGTAATGCAACCTTCTTATTACGCCTGGTTCAGGTGTTACCTTGATGGGGTTAATGAGACACAAATCACTGGCCATAGCACTAAGTGTAGACCACATCTAAACCAGTAGACTATGTTTTGTACCTTGAAATGTGTATTTATTTGTAACCATATTTACTGAATCATAAAGATTGTGATTATTTCTATAAATAATATATAGTCAGGTGCAGTGGTTTATGGCTATAATCCAAACTACTTGGGAGGCTGAGGTGGGAGGATCACCTGAGGCCAGGAGTTTGAGGCTAAAATTAGCTATGATTGCACCACTGCACTCCAGGCTGGATGATACAGGAAGACCCTACCTATTAAAGAAAAAAGAATAAAAAGTTATGCCATGTAAGTTAGTCCAAACTCATCAGTGATATGTAGAGTAAAAAAATAGATATAAGGCAGATGATTGATAGACAGATAGATTGATCAATTGATAGATAGATAGATAGATAGATAGATAGATAGATAGATAGATAGATTACATCCTTTTGTAGATGGCAACAGACCATTTCCTTCCCTTCTTTGTGTCCTTGCTGACATTGTGAAGCCTGGAATCCTCTTTCCCTCCTATTTCAAATATTCAAATCTTATTCATGTGTAAACATCTACCAAATGCTATCTTTTCCATGATATTTCTTATTTAATCCAAATGGAGATAACTTCTTTTTTCTCTTGACACTGAACAAGGATTTTTGAGAACAAGGATTATATCTTTTTATTATTTAGTTCCTTGTCAAATAGTAGATGTTCAAAAAGACTCTAGGTATGATAAATTATTTTATCCTGATTCTAAGAAATAAAGAAAGTGAGATGTTATAAGGTCTCACATAGTCTTGAATTATACTTCCCTTATTGTGTATCTATTAAAACACTTTTCAAATATAAGATGGGCTTCTAACTCTGAAGAACAGAATGATCTCTCTGATTCATGACAATTCTTAAGATGACAGTAAATGAATAATAAAAATATAAATGCATAACAACAGAGAGGATGGCAAAGAAGATAAAAGCAGACAAAAATCCAATGGAACATTGGTGACTGACTAGACAAAACCAAAAAAGATTCATCTGGGAGTATGAAAGCCTGAAATATTTGCAGCAGTAGGTAGGGCCAAGGAAATGGGCATATTTTAAGAATATGATTTTGCATTCGTAGAGCAATGGGAAGTTACTGAAAATTTTATGTTGGGAAGTTGACATAATAAGATCTACATTTTGTAAAGGCAAATGAGACCTGGGGAAACATTTGGAATATATGTTAAGGAATATAGGCTTATCTGTACATATAAGGCATATTAAAAGTTCTTATATATCTACAAAAATGATTTTTAATGAGCAAATAATATAAATTGCCAACTCACCAAAAATAATTACAAATGTTGTATAAACAGAAAAATAAAAATTTAAATATCAGTGAAACATGGTTTACCTGCAAGACTTCATAATTAGAAATTGCTACTGTCCATGCTATAATACTCTCTGCAGCCATTGGAAATCATATTAACTATATATATTGGTATGAATAAATATCAATGATTCACTATAAATAGAAAATATGAGTTTCAAAAGTCTCTGCATTGAATTATTCCATTTCTTTGTAATAGCTGTTTTTTTTAAATAATAGAACGTGTGTGTGTGTGTGTGTGTGTGTGTGTGTGTGTGTGTACAGGAGCTTATCAATGAGATGGTGAACAGTCTGTTCCTCAGAAGTTTAAGGGATGTGCTGAGATGAGCATTCTCACCACGTAATCTATCCAATCAGAAAAGTTGCTCTAGAGCTTATATATATCATTTTGTGTATTTTTTGTATGGCTCTTCTTTTTATACTCGTCTATCTTCCTTTTGAGATCCTTGAGGTCAGGAACTCTATTTTACATTTCATATTTCCAGGACTTATCAACAACTAATAGAGATTGGGAACTCAGCATTTTACAATGACACGAGTAAACTAATCTTGAGCATTCCACCTGAAAATCAGCAGTCATCTCTCCTGTGAGTTTCCGTGGCACATACCATTCACTCATATTTGACAATGGTTTGAATTGGTTTAGTAGTTTTAATGTACTTATTCTTCTCTCTTAACTAGAGCGGCTGCTCAAAGACAGAAAGCATGTCAATGTTTGCTTACCCCCACTCCATTTGGCAGCCTGGAGCTCGGTGTATTCAACATTTTGATAATAGTGCATTAATTCTTTTAAAAATGAGAATTGCTTTATAATTTTCAGGTTTCAAAACCATTTTCCCATCTAGCAATAACCTGATATAATTATTTCTTCTAGTCTTGAATGCCGTGAAAACACACACACATACTCTTTCCCTCTCTCTCTCATCACATCACCTAAGCCTGTGACTGGTGAAATTCTGTAATTTCTCATAGTAGACTACATACTCCAATTTATTCTATATCAGTGTAAGTCTCACATTTTGATTTAATTCTCAACGGATTCAATACTATGGAAGTTATGGTGCCCATTCAAATTGCCAACATTATTAAGAAAGAGAGAATCTCAAAATGAGGAATTGAACAAAGCACATTTTGACAAAGGAAGTTGACTCTTATTTTTACACCAATGTGGTATTTTCATAGTAATGATTAATGGTAATTTTGATGTGACAGGAAATGAGCTACAGATTTTTCTATGTATTATTTCTTATAATCTTCACAAATATCCCAAGGAAGTACTCCCTCATTTTACAAATAAGTAATTTGTATACTTACTTTAAAAATAGTAAATAAGTATACAAATTACTCTCTCATTTTACTTGTTAAAGACAACCAAAACAGTAAGCAGCCAGATTATGGTTCAAATCCACTACTCTCTAGCTTCAAAATACATACTATTTGACAGTAAATCACGTTCATTTTTTTAGTAACTCATTTGCAAAATGTCTTCCTTAACAGCATGCTTTTTAAGCACTTACTGTATGCTAAACACTTTCCTAAGTATTGTGAAATAAGAGATAAATAAGTCAAAGTCTTTTATTTAATACTTTCACTTTCTAACCAATGCCTCTCAATATACATTTTTGCCTTTTGCTTATTGCTAGGAAAATATCACTAAATAAATGAAACAAATATTTGTACAGAAATGACTGAAAAGATGTAGGGCACTTTGAGTCTCCAGACAAAGGCATTCTATGCATTTAAGGTATTGTAATTATTATGAATTGGTGCAGAAAGCTCTATGACTCATTTTGTCATAGACTTTGACTTTATTTTCCAAGTGTAACCTTTCATACCCCAATTTTTTTTAACTTTTAGAATTTGTTCATTTTTAAAAGAAGAATTAAATCCATAGATTTCCAGTTCGCTAACACTTAAATTAGCATGAGATCACCCATAAAGGGTGATGAGACTTAGAAGCAAGGGTCACATGAGCCCTGCTACAAAAGAATGTGTACACAAAGAGAGCTGAGCTGCACAGCTGCAATTCTGGACACATTCTCATCTTGGCAGAGGGCATTTTCTTCTTATAGACACTATGTTGAGGAACAAAGATTCCATGTGGATCAATTATGATTTATTATATTGCAATTTAACCTATAATTTTTGGCACTTGGGAAAAGTTTGTAAAAACCACAAGTGATAAAAATGCACACTATTTCATAAAAGAAAACTTAAAGATAAAAACAAAGACAAACCACTTTTCCTAAAATACTGACTGAATTTAATTCTTAATAGTTCTTATCTAGAGAGATAAAAGTAATTATTCTTTTACATATAAGAAATTTCCAAGTCTGTGCATGTCTTTTTTTTTCCATTTTATCAATGTCTATGCATGAACTGTAAGCTTTCTTCAGATGTTTTAACTGATATTTTACATGTATGTATAAATTATTTAAAATATAAAATAATTTATATTTCACATGTATGTCAGTAGCATGTATTACTTATCACTGGCATGATACATTTTCAGTCCAATTACATTATAAACTTTTGATTAAGAGAAACTATCACAGTTTTTCCAAGGTCACTGAATTTGAAATTAAAAAACTGCCATCAAGCTAAAACTCTAATAATTTTTGAATCAGTATATAAACAGTAGGGAGTAGTAAAGGGCATGGCTGTTAAGTCAAACCATTGCCCTGAAAGATAGAAACTTGAACAGAAAGCAGATAAAACCATTTGAGAGCTATTTTTAAACAGAACAATAGCAATATAAGAAAGACCCTAAAACAGTGTGCAAAAGACAAAGCTATACTAAGCATGATAGAGGATAAAATATTTAAATGAGTCTTATTTTGTTTAGGTCTGGTTTCACCAAGAATGTGTTGACACATTGAGGTTGTCATCAATGTGGAGTGAGTGCTCAAGAGTTTGGATTCATTCAGTATAAACACAATATTGAAGACTTCAAAAAGTCTTATACTTGGGAGACTAAGTTCTGTTTGTCACAGTGTTTTCCACAAACTTATATATACACAATTCTTTGCTATTTATGGCTAAAATTGATTAAAACAATGCCAAGCCATCATAAGTGACTTGATGAAATAGAAATGCATTCAAGTAAGACATGCCAGAACCTCAGCTACATTGCAATTCCCGAAGAGAAGTTATGTCCTTTTTGGTTACTGATAGATACATGCTAGTACCTCTCACATGTAAAAAGGTGCTCAGTAAATGCTCATTAAATGAATGGGTGAAAAGAGAATGTTGTAAGTAAATGAAAGAATAGATTATTTTGAAATAACTACCAGTGAAGACTATGTCATAAGGTTTTTGGTGAGATTAAATTAGTATATGCACCATGCTTATGAAAGCATGGTGCTTTTATGTAAGTGCTCTGAAGGTTAGCTATAATTATCAGTTATTTACAGAGAAGGTAGAAGTTAGGGCCAATTAAGTTGGAAAACAAATTGGCTCTTTAAGTTGTTGAGTCAGGTTTAGACAATAAACACTTTCCCAAAAGGGTGAGAAAATGTGTATGTATTACTGAAGGCACTGATGTCTGAGGCTTAAGAATCCACTAGAAACTGTATGACTGTTAATGAGGCAGGTTTCTCACAAATCTTCATTTGAGAGTTGATATAAATGATTGTAAGGGATACATGTCAAGTTTCAATAAGAATTTTACTTAGTGGCTGGGGACACACAATAGATCAAGTTCATAGAGAATAGCACTCACAAGAGCCTGATACTGTCCTGTCCCCAAATGACCTACAATTACAAGTCTTCCCTGAAAAGTCAGTAAAGAACCCATTAGAACATAGTTTCATACTGTACCACTCAGACTTCCCTCCTGCTCACACTTTTGACCTGCTGCTGTTTACTTTTATCCATGAAACAATCCCTAACCATCAATTACCTGAGGAGCGTGGAGAAGGCTTTGATCTCTTTCTACAGACATTTGTTGAAACACTTGCACAGCATCCAGGTCTGCTCAGTTACGGAAGGAAAAGGATGGCTGTAGCCCAAAAAGTATGCTCTTTTAGTGTTGGTTTGTTCTACTTACTTGGAAGCAAGTCTGCCGTTTTAGTTACATGTTCTCATGATTTTGGGATTTTATTGTTACACTGAGTTCCTAAATATTTGTATTCTTATCTAGTTGCCTTTTTCATTTGCCAATCTTACTTTTGGCCAAGACAATTGCTCAGAAGAGATTTGTCCTATATCTAGTACTAATGGCAGCAGCAGACTGTCTGGAGTGGTCACTGCCATCACCCAGTCACTGCAGGGAGGGTGTGGGGAGAAAGCAAACCCCCTTGCAGCCTGCCACCCTGGGGACTGCCAGATAGGGCTGGGCCAAGTCACCCTCCAGCAGGGGAGTAGCACAATCAGAGAGGAGACCTGAGGCCACACCCCCAGGGTCCACCCATGTCGGGGGTGACTGCCAAGTCTGACACTCCCTATAACTGGGCTCAGGGCCAATTTGCTCTGTCCTGGGTTGTCCCTGAGAACTGGGGTAATGGGGAAGCTCTTGACATTGTCACCCCTGCCCCAAGACACCAGCCCAGGCCCAGGGAGGACCTGGAGACCCTGTCCCAGGCTGCAAGGGGGCGCTGCTGGGACTGCATGCTCCACAGAGCTGGCAGGAACTGGGAGCATGAGGCAGCCCTACCCACCCCGGGCATGGCTGCAGCCACCCAAGTCAGAGTTGTACCTCTGAGAGCTCTTGTGGGCCGAGGAAAGGCCTCCCACCCTTGCAGGCTCAGAATTGCCTTCTGCCACTGCCTGGCTTCTCTATGCTGTCATACCCATTCCAATCTCAGAGCACTGTGGAGTCCAGTCCTGGTGCTGTTGCAGCCAAGCCGGGGGTGCACATACTTGGGGCAGTGCTGACATACCAGTACCCTGCTGCCTCGGACCCCTCTGGACTTTGGGTACCTGTGAGTGCAGGTGGACAAAACAAGAATGGGCTGAGGGCAGCTCTGCCCTGGTCTGCAGGTGCCCTTCTGCACTAACAGCCTAGGCATCATGAACAGTACTGGGAGGCAGACAAGATCCTGAGTGGAAGGGAGTGTGTCCTGGGTGAGGCCTCACCTTCAAGCCAGGGAGGGCCTGAAGGCTGGGGCCTTGACTGCCAGTCCTGCTGACTGGCATAGGGACTTGTGGTTTCTCTTCTGGGCCCACCTATGACTGCCCATGGACCAACTGGTGTATACTTCCTTTCCTCTGAGGCCCATAAAAGCCCTGGGGTCAGCCAGAGAATGGCAGAAGATGGAGAGATGATGGGAGGGCTGGCTGCAGAGAGCAGCTACACTCTGCTGAAAACTGCGGACAACAGGATGGCCTCTATACAGAGAGGAGCCACCCACTCCAGAGCCTCTTCTCTGCTGAGAGCTGCAGGCAATGGGAAAACCAGCTGCAGAGAGGAGCTGCCCCCTCGGCTGACAGCTGAACAATTGTTAGAATGACGAGCTACAGAGAAGAGCTACCCTCTCTGTTAGGAGTTGACACCTGTTGGGACACTGGCTATGGAGAGGCACTGACCACGTAAGGTCTTCTTTGACCTGTTCTTTTGTTCAATAAAACTCCTCTTCATCTTCTTCACCCTCCATGTGTCTGTGTACCTCATTCTTCCTGGTCGCAGGACAAGAACTTGGGACACGGTGAAAGATGAGGCTAAAGGAGCTGCTGTAACACAAACAGGGCTGAAACATGCCCCTCGCGCACCATGTTGCAGGTGAAGAGAGGGAGAGAAGAGTTGTGGCCCTCTGGAGATCTAGACCTGGGAGCTCCCCAAGCCTCTTTGGGGCCCTGTGGTTCCTGGCATTTCCAAACTTCTGGGCATCAGAAGCTTGGAAATGCCAGGAACCACAGGGCCCCAGAATGCAGTTACCTGCATTCCCAGGTGCCAGCCAGGGAAGCTGCTTGTGGTGCGCCTGGTTGCAAAGAGCTAGCAACCATGCCAGCACCTGGAACTGCCTGCCTTATATGAGCAGCCAGCATGTCTGAGTGCACAGTGGCTGAACCCCACGCTCACTCACACACACACACACGTCTTGCTGCTCCATGCCTGGCTCCAGTCTCCCTTGGATGTGTGGGATACAGGCCAGTAGCATGAACTGAATGCAGTCTGCCAGGCCAAATGGGTGGAACAAGCCCAGTGGACAAAAGTATCACCAGCCACAGGTTTCTAGACAGAAAAATGATGGCCAAAGATCATACAATGCTACAGTGTCCAAGACTTAAGAAAATAGTGGCATTGCTGGACATCCCTTCTAGCTCTATCCATGAAGGTGCTATTTATCAGCAGTAAAGGGAATGAACATAGTCTTAAGAAGTGCATGCATGATCTTTCAACCATCCTGGTCTTCTTGTTGGTTGTCAGAACTCTGATTAGGGGAAATATCATAAGTTGATTTTTACAGCAGTTTTCTACTCTTCCCCATCATACTTTACTGTACTTTCCATAAAGAAAGAGACATATATATTCTTGACATTATCTTTTAAAGGTGTCCTTTAAAAAATATTTCTTGCCCTATTTTACGTAATAGTGAGAAATTGACTTTTATACTTTTTTGTTAACATTTATTTTGGTCAGTTTATGGGATATGTTCATAGTGGTTTTTAAAAATTTAATTGCATAAAATGATGAATTGATACATTATGGTTACTTCTGTGCTCCCTGAAATAGCAATGACAGACACGTAGACTCCTGTCGACAACAGTCATTATTTTTATTTTTACAAATAACATGTGGAAATAGTTTGATAGATGTAATAAACCATATATAAACAGGCTAATGATAATAATTTTAAATTTATTTTTAAAGGATCTATAAACAGAAACATATTTCTTCAAAACCACTAAAATCTCCAAAATTCACCCATGATCTTAAAGCAAGAAACAAATAAAAATAAAAAACAACAACAACAAAAAACAAACTTAGGTCTACTTTGGTGAATATCTTTTATTTTTGAAACATATATATATATATATATAATTTGTTTTTCTTTTTTTTTATTGCATTTTAGGTTTTGGGGTACATGTGATGAACATGCAAGATTGTTGCATAGGTACACACATGGCAGTGTGCTTTGCTGCCTTCCGTCCCCTCACCTGTATCTGTCATTTCTCCCCATGCTATCTCTTCCCACCTCCCCACCCCCCCGCCCCTCCCCCATTTCCCCCCAACAGACCCCAGTGTGTAGTGCTCCCCTCCCTGTGTCCATGTGTTCTCATTGTTCAACACCCGCCTATGAGCGAGAATATACGGTGTTTGATTTTCTGCTCTTGTGTCAGTTTGCTGAGAATGATGGTTTCCAGGTTCATCCATGTCCCTATAAAGGACGTGAACTCATCGTTTTTGATGGCTGCATAATATTCCATGGTGTATATGTACCACATTTTCCCTATATATATAATTTTTAATGGCATGTTATTATTGTGTTATAAACAAATGACTCCAAATATAGACAGAACAATAATTGGAACTTAAAAGACAAAACTTAATACCACATATCAAATAATGATGCATATTGCAACTTCGTAGAGATTGACATATTTCATTTCAATAGTATTTATTTTTTTAACAGCACTCCATTAACTTTTATTCATAAAAAGATAAGCCACATATTGGGAAGAGATATTTATAGCATATAAAACTCATAAAATATTAGTATCCATTATACTTAACAACTCTTAAGAAAATGATAAAGAATACAGTAAAAGTAGATTAAATACCTAAATAGAAATATAAAAGGAAACATTAAAACCTCAAAACAGATTCTATTCCTTTAAGGTAAAGGTTTTAGGGTAACAAAAACAAAAGTTAAGATTGCAACTAGAGGCTGGGTAAGGTGGCTCACGCCTGTAGTCCCAACACGTTGGGAGGCCAAGGCAGGCAGATCATGAGGTCAGTAGATCAAGACCATCTCGGCCAACATGGTGAAACCCCGTCTCTACTAAAAACACAAAAATAGCTGGAGGAGCGGTGTGGCTCATGCCTGCAGTCCCAGCTACTCAGGAGGCTGAGGCAGGAGAATTGCTTGAAACCAGGAGGTGGTGGAGGTTTCAGTGAGCTGAGATTGCACCACTGCACTCCAGCCTGGTGACAGAGGGATACTCTGTTAAAAAAAAAAAAAAAAAAAAAGATTGCAACTAGAGAGCTTTTATATTTACTAGATTGGTGAAAGATTTTCACAAAATCAGGTATCTGTAAGACTGGAGGAAGAGGAGCACTGCTGGTAGAAGTATAATTTGTTTAAAGAATTTTTGAAAACAGTTTGGCACATTTGTTACTATGACATATACTATAACCAG
Source organism: Saimiri boliviensis (assembly GCF_048565385.1). Lineage (NCBI taxonomy): Eukaryota > Metazoa > Chordata > Mammalia > Primates > Cebidae > Saimiri > Saimiri boliviensis. The sequence continues at coordinate 71,797,845 of NC_133459.1, forward strand.
TGATAACACTTCTCAACATACACTGTAGAGAAATTTTTGAATCTTGAATTAGTAAGCAATCAGCAGAATGTTTGTAATAGCGTTATTCAAAAGAGCAAGATCTTAGAATTAACACACATATCTATTAAAAGGAGATTGGAGCTGGACATGATGGCTCATGCCTGTAATCTCAGCAGTTTGTGAGGCTGAGGTAGGTGGATCATTTGAGGTCAGGAGTTTGAGACCAACCTGGCCAACATGGTGAAATCTTGTCTTTCCTAAAAATGCAATATTTAGCCAGGCAGGATGGCATGCATCCAGCCACTCTGGAGGCTGAGGCAGGAGAATCGCTTGAATCTGGCAGGTGGAGGTTGCAGTGAGCTGAGATCACACCACTGCACTCCAGCCTGAGTAACAAAGCAAGACTCCATCTCAAAACAGGAAGAAAAAAAAAAAAGAAAGAAAATTGGATAGATAAATTGGAATAGTATCATACAATAAAATAGTCCATGGAAATGAAAAACTAATGAGCTATAGTTTGTGAACCAATACGGATGAATTTTGCAGGGTGATGTTGAGTTAATAAAAATAAGTCACAAAAGGATATTCTTATTACGACATTTTGATGAAGTTCAAAGCAATATTGAAAAAACACATTGTTCCAGTATTGCTGAAACAAAATCATATACAGCCAATACTGAAAATAATATATTACCTACTGAAATTCGACATGAGATTAAAATCTATAAGCAAATACACTAAAAATTCAGAAAAATGCTATTTCTGTGAGGAAGGAAGATTCATTGAGAAAGGGGTGTATGGGTAACAGTATTATTTTGTTCTCTTCCTTAAGTAGAAATTTACAATCATAACTATTTATTTTCATTATTATACTTCATAACTCATGTAAAGATTTTGTATATAAGTTTTTGTAAAATTACTTATGAGCTTTAGGTCTGTGTATCATAAATACATAATTATATGTGTATGTCAAATATTACATAATTATCACATATTTTTATAAAGAATATGACAGTTTATTTAAATGAATTACTTATGTATGTTCTGAATATGGTAAAAATGTAAGTCAGTATTCAAAATTCACAGAACCGTAGTCAGCAAATGGTATAGTACGAAATGATAGGTTTGCACTCATGGAAGGGTTTTCAAGATTAGAAAATTTTTATTTTTCCATGATCATAGTCCATGGACAGTCAAGTCAGAAAACCTAGTCTGTTGTCACGAGGTCTCCCCACTCTGGGTCAATTCTCTGGACCACAGGAGTTGGGGACCAGAGGTGAGGGATGGGAGTAAATGTCAAATTGCATGTTAGAGGTCTACGAGGTGGTCTCTAATAGCATAATTACACAAAACAGCCATAGGGAGAAAGTAGATAAATCTCAAGAGTGGCCAATAGAAATTATTACGCTACAGCTGTTAAGCGAACCACACAGATCTAAGTTGCTAGAGCTGCCTTGGGTCTGAAATATTTCCACAGCAAAATCTCCTTCCAATTTTAGAAAGTTCTAGCTATATTACTGTTACCTTCTTTATGTGGAGCTTGGCTACTCAGCCAAGATCACTGCCCTCTTGATTTTTACGTTTATTTAATTTATTTATTTAGAGACAGAGTCTTGCTTTGTTGCCCAGGCTGGAGTACAGTGGCAAGATCTCAGCTCACTGCAACCTCTGCCTCCCATGTTCATGCAATTCTCCTGCTTAGGCCTCCCCTGTAGATGGGATTACAAGCATCCCCCACCATGCCCAGCTAATTTTTGTATTTTTAGTAGAGACAAAGTTTTACCATGCAGGCCAGGCTGGTCTTGAACTCCTGATCTAAAGTGATCTGCCCACCTCAGCCTCCCAGTGTGTTTGGAGTACAGGTATGAGCCACCACACTGAGCTTAATTTTCATATTTATATATAGAATACCTGTGATTTAAAATTAAAATGTTCTAAGAAGTCATCTTGTTGTAACTGCATCAATATCTGGTAGAATGCTTCCCAATATATATGGGCATGTAATCCAGTTTCTTTCTTTAATGTGTGCATATATATTGCCATATATATAATTTTTGTGTATTTACACATAATTTTTAAAACAATATACTTTTTACATTTTTCTAAAAATTCAAATTAATATTTTACTTCAAAAGTAAACCTGAATGAGATGAAAAGAAAGCATAAAAGTAGAAAACAAGATGAAAAGTAAAAGTTTTTTCCAATTTCATTTATAACTCATTCTCCACATGTAACCACATACAGCTGACCCTTGAAACAATATGAAATTGAACTGCATGGGTCCATTTATGTACAGAATTTTTTTAGCAGATGTATTTTTCAAAATTTTTAGAAATTCATGACAATATAAACTATGTAGCCTAGAAATATTTAAAAAATTCATAAATACATAAAACACATGTATATATTAGTCTATTTTATCATTTACTGCCATAAAATATACACAAATCAGTTATCAAAGGCTAAAATTTATCAAAACCTATGCACACAAATGCTTACAGACTGTATCTTGAAACATTCAAAGTCAAGATAGATGTAAACAAATGTAAAGATGCAGTATTAAATCTTAAATGTATCACTGTAATAATTTTGTAGCCACCTCTTGTTGCTACTGAGGTGAACTCAGGTGTTGTCAGGATCCTGTGTGATGCTTCCTCTATGTGAGCAGTTTCTCTTTCCAGGAAATTGCATTATCACAGAAAAAGGTGATTCCTCCATGTTCCAGCATATTTTTTCCTCATGTTTAGTGCAATACCATAAAACTTGAATAACACCATGAAACACATGAAATGCCACTAGTGATGCTGGAAGTGCTCCCAAGAAGCAGAGAAAGTCATGACATTACAAGAAAAAGCTGAATTGCTTGATACGTACCGTAGATTGAGGTCTGCTGCTATGGTTGCCTGCTGTTTCAGACAGATGGTTCATCCCATAAACAGATGATGTACATTTACAGTACTGATAAATACAATACAGTAGTGTAAAGACAGTTCCTCTCTCATGATTTTCTTAACATTTTTTCCATCTTAACCATATTGTAATAATACAGTATAAAACATATTTAACAAAATGTGTGTTAATAGACTGTTTATGTTATCAGTAAATTTTCTGGTTAACAGTAGGCTACTAGCAGTTAAGTTTGGGGGGTATCAAAAGTTATATGTGGATTTTTGCTACTATAGGGTTGGGACAGTATCCTTAATCCCTTTGTTGTTTAAGGGTCAACTGTATATATATGTGTGTGTGTGTGTGTATAGATATGTACATATATATATATGTATGCGTTTGTGTTTATGTAGTAATATAAGATTTTTATGTGTCCTTCTAAAAATAGTATTCTCTTAATATATGCACCTGTGCTTATCTCTTTCTTGAACAAATGATACAATGCTTTATATAATATTCAATACCTTTTTGCATTTCTTCATTAAGATAACTTTTCATGTTGATTTGTTCAGTTCCGGCTTTTGCTATTACAGAAAAGCCTGCTATATGCATACCACACACATATGCCTTTGCTCACTTGTTTAAGTATGCATTACATAGTACTAAATTCCCAAAGGCCAAGGGAAGAGTGCATTTTCTCTCTGTTCCAATAATTGAATACGTTAGAGATCATAAACTGTCTGTCTCAAGGAAACTGTTTATTTACATGTGGTCCAACCAGTAACAAACTCGATCTAACTAATTCAGAATCAGCTTTGAAGAAGCCCCAAGAAATTCAGCTAACGTTCTTCAGTTGTGCAGTTTTCTATTTGTATCTTATTCCAGCATTCCTCTTCATTTTGGCGTCACCATCAACTTTTTCCTTTACTTTCCCTATGCTGATCCCAATAACTTTCTGTCAACCACATATACTGAATTATTCATTTGAATTACATGAAATTTTCATTTTAGCGGTTCAAAAATGATCAAATTTCTCAATTTTGTATGGTTCAATTTACATTTTCTGAAATTTATTAATTTAGGGAGCAGAAATACCCTTCAGCGGCCATTACCATATCCTTCATATTGCTACACATTTGTAGTTGGACAATGAAGAATCATATTAGTATAATTTACTTCTTCCATTCCCCTGCCCTGACCATGACTTTCATCCATATTTTTGTACTTGACTACTAAATGGACTAAATGGCTACAATTCACTGTTTTGAAATAAGTACAATTCACTGTTTTGCACTACTGTTTTGCTTTTAGGTTTACCTCACTTGTAAGACTACAGCAAAATGTTTTGAACTGCACAAATTAATCTTGAAAGCCTAAGCGTAACACTTAAAATACTCCAACGTTACCCCAGACATTCCATTCCAGGAGATTCCACATTCTCTTTCAATCTTTACAGATTTAGCTTTATTACTCATTAATGGTAAACACTGAAACACGAGGCATGCTTTTTTTCTTCGTATAGCCACTGGTATAGCCACTGTAGAAAACATTACCTATTCCGTGTCTTATTTAATAAGCACAGAAGATAATCTCTGTTTTAGAAATTTTTTACCATAAAAATGTTTACTTCCTGAATAAATGTATGCTTTTTTCCTTCAGATAAGGATCAAATTTATTTCTTTACTATTTCATTTGGGATAGGAGGAAGGTCAGAGCTAAAAGTGGAGCTTATTGAAATTTAAAATAACCTAAAAACTCCTAACTTTAGCCCTAGCCTGAACACTGAGCTTAACTCAAATTTGCTTCATTCTACAACTAGATTTAAAATAGTAAGTTCTATATTGACATTCTTACTACAACATACCATTTAAGTAAGTTAGAATCTGTTCTAAGGAATTGGGTAAAATAAATAATAAAAATAAATATTGAAAATCTATTACAGCCAATTTAGAATAATTCTATATGATCAAATTTAAGATGTATGAAAGTTAATAAAATTGTTTTTGAAGTATCATAGGGAACATAGCTATGTCTTGGTTTGATTTGAAAGATAATGTAATAGTATGAATCTTAAACACACAGAATAGCTAAAAAGAGGCCAACAAAATGTTTTGAAAGAATAGATTGAAAAGAGTTAGATAAGAACTTTCACTTTGTATAAACAGAAATTGAATACTTACTTTGAAGTTACATGAAAATTCTTTTTATTCTTCTTATCCTTAAATTGGTTGTGGTCTGACAATAAAAGGGTTTTCACCCATATTTACTGAAGTATAATTGGCAAATAGAAATTATATATATTTAAGGTATACAAGGTGATTATTTGGTATACATACATATTGTGAAATGCTTACTGCAATCAAGCTAATTATCACATTCATCGCCCGGCACAGTTTATATTTTTTCTTTATGGTGAGAACATTTAAGTTGTCTTAACAAATATCAAGTATTGTATACAATAGAGTATTATTAACTATAATCAATATGCTATACAGTAAGTCCCCAGAACTTATTTTATAATTGAAAATGTATCCCCTTTGACCAATATTTCCCCATTTCCCTGAACGTCCCTCACCAACTCTAAACAACCACGCTTCTTTGCTTCTGAATTTGACTTTTTTAGATTCTACATGTAAGTGAAATTATACAGTATTTGTCTTTTTGTGTCTGACTTATTTATTTATCATAATATGCTCAAGGATCATCCATGTTGTTGCAAATGGCAGTATTTCCTTTCAATGGCTGAATAGTATTCCATAGTGTATAGATAGATAGAGAGAGAGAGAAAGAGAGATAGAGATATACACACACTATCTGTAGAGTATATATTTCCATATAAATATATATAAGATACTATATACTGTAATATATATTCATACTACTTATATACTATAGGGCATATGTTTTTATATAGCACTATTTATAGCATATAGTGTACATAACTATATAGATATACATATATATTTTTATATATAGAATATGCACTATACCTTATATATAGCATACTTTTAATACACAGTACAGATATGATCATAGATGTATGGTATATATGTATCTATATATACTACATATATAGATACATATACTATGTGTATATATTTATACCATATATAGATATATACATTACTTATAGTATATAAATAGTACTATATATAATATATACACTGTTTATAGTAGATATATGCATGCCATGAATAGAGTACATAAATACATAAATATAGATACAGATATCTTATCCATTCATATGTCAACATACATTTACATTTTTTCCATAACTTTGCTGTTGTAAATACCTGAAAATTTCCAAAGCTTAAAAACACTATGTTATTGTCCATAGCATAATAGTTCTCTTATCATCCATAATCTCTTGTTTAACACATTGTTTTTGCCCTAAAAAGGTAATTGTTTGCCCACTAATTATCCACACATTCAAAATTACAATTTTTAACTAATATGTTTTAATATATTTGAAAAAAGCAGAACTAATTCCAATTTTTTCACAAAAATTTATAATTGAAATAGAAGCAGAGGTCATTGAATTTAAAATATCATCAATGGTAACAATTAAGGACTCTACAGGTATCAGTAAGTGAACTTACAAATTGACTTGTCTTCCTATGACATGGGTCTAAATTTAGTTTTTAACTGTACCTGCATTATGTGTCTCTTTTATCAATAAAATTATGCATCTCTGTGTGTGTATGCATATGAATTTTATCCTCCATGTTTTATGAAAGAAATGGCCACTGACCCACTCAGTTATAGTCTTATTCCCAGCATAGTGAATAGCATGGTTCGTGGTGTGTGAAGTAATCAAATAAGATGATGTGTTCTGATCACTGAAAGTGTCAGAGTGAGAAAATATGAAATTTCATTACGTGCAGTGGCAAGTGTCCTTGTATTTATGAAAAAAAGTTCTCAATTCTCACTGGAAGTAAATAAAGGCATCTGGTAACACATTCTGTTTAAATAAAGGTATGGGTTTTGCAGAAAATTCCAAAATCAAGTGTAGTCTACAGGCTGGTGCTTTGGAAGCTAATTTTTCTTTAAACTTTTATTGTAATTTAAGGGTTGAAGTAGCTATGTTGCATGTGGTATTATCTACTATTGCAAATGTAGCTTAGTTCAATTTATGTAATAATTTTTGTATGTTGACTCTAAGGGAATTAACATGCTGGGACTACTTACTTTTACTTTGTCATTTATTTAACAGGTAAATACATTAAATTTTTTGTTTTATCTTTTGTAAAATGAAAAAAAAATGACCTACTTCATTGCATTGTTCTGAGTACATGTATCAATTGCTCCCCATTCAATCCTGACAACAGGATCGCTGTTTCATTCTCACAAGGTGTAATGTGGGGGCGAGGAAAGCAATAAGATACATAAGAATTGAGAATTGGAGAGCAGAAAGGTGTCTAGCAAAACTATAAGGAGAAAAGCTTTCTCCCACCTAAACAATAAGATGATTATTCTGGGTTGCAGGTGGAGAGAGAAATCTGTGAATTCTGGATGAACCCCAAGGGATTATAATACTCTGAGAAGAAAGGTTATGTGATATATCTAAGTAGACAAATCCTTACAAATCAGGGGAATCCAATATGCCAAAAGATTTCTCTGTTCTAATCATTACAGAAAAATGGGAGAGACACCCTGGGTCAGAAAAGGTCATGTGATCAGACAATGGATGCTTCTGTAGTTGCCTGTGAGAGAGGTGACTGATGACCCAAAGTGTCCCAATCCCCAAATCCTGACATAAGCTCCCAGAACTTTGATAAAGTTCTAAAAACATAAGGAGGAAGTACACAAATGACATGCTAGGAATTTCATGACAGTTCAATGGAATGCAGATTCAGAAGCAAAATACAGTTCATTATAGGAACCAAAGACATATGCTTCCTGCATACCTGATATTTTGCACAGGGATTCAGGCTTGCTCTCAGTGCCTAGCACAGTGCTTAGAATTTATTAAGTACAAAATAAATACTATTATTATTGTTGTTTGTAGTTAAAATTTAAAAATACAAGAAGCTATGCTATTCCTCTGGACAGGAAAACCCCAAATGTTTCACATCTAACAAAACATGGAAGATTTACACTTTAAGTAAATAAATAAAATTATTTTACTATTAGAGTTTTAATACTCTATTTCACAAATAAATCTAGCTATAGAAACCAAGTCTAAATATTAATACTGGTAACCCAATCTGTCTTCCACATGTTTGTCAGTCTTGAGTGATTCTGCAACCATAATATCCCTGATAGGGTTGCCTCCTGTTTAAATGAAAATTCCAAATTCAAAGTAATTGCACATCCAACCCTGGCACAGAAATAAGACATTAATGGAGAATTGACGAAATCCAAATAAAAGTTGGAGCTTAGCTTAAGACCAGTCTGACCAACATGGTAAAACCCTATCTCTACTAAAAATACAAAAAAATTAGCCAGTTGTGGTGGCTAATAATCCTAGCTACTTGGGAGGCTGAGGCAGGAGAATTGCTTGAACCCAGGAGTTGGAGGTTGCAGTAAACCAAGATCACATCACTGCAATCCAGCCTGGGCAAGAAAGGGAGACTCCATCTCAAAAAAAAAAAACAACTTGAAGCTTAGTTTATAGTAATATATCAATATTGGGCTCTTAATTTTGACAAATATAGCCCAATAATATAAACTGAAATTTGATTTAGATATACAGAAATTATCTGTACAATATTTGCAACTTTTATATAAAAAGTTAATACAAAATTAAAAGTATTTTATATACATTATTTCATGCAAACACTTATTTTAAGTGGGTCAGGGCAAATTACTAGATCAAGCCTGACATAGACTCTATCAATCTAATACTGAAAGTATTCTGCTATTTTTTTTCAGACCTCTTATTTACTCAGTTTGAAAACGAATTGGGAATACTCATATAGTCAGCAAATATTTACCAAATATCTACTCTGTACTGCTAGCTGGAGGATACATTAATGAATTAGGTATAAGTTATCTTCTAGCAAGAGCTACAAATACATTAACAAATAATAATGATTCAATAGAAAGAATTATGTTTACTATAAGAAGAGTTTAAAGTGTTACCAGAATTTGTGGAAGAGAAAATATCTTTTCTTTTCAGATATTGGATCAAGGAAAGTTTTATGGAAGAAGTGTCATTTGAATTGGACCTTGAGTGATCACTTGTTTTTGGATAAGTATTGATTAGAAAAAGTACCTTTGGGAGGCCGAGACGGGTAGATCACGAGGTCAAGAGATCGAGACCATCCTGGTCAACATGGTGAAATCCAGTCTCTACTAAAAATACAAAAAATTAGCTGGGCGTGGTGGCGCGTGCCTGTAATCCCAGCTACTCAGGAGGCTGAGGCAGGAGAATTGCCTGAACTCAGGAGGCGGAGGTCGCAGTGAGCCGAGGTCGTGCCATTGCACTCCAGCCTGGGTAACAAAAAAAAAAAAAAAAAAAAAAAAAAAAAGAAAAAGAAAAAGTGCATAAAGAAAGACTACAGTATGCAAAGTCGATAGGATATATAGAGCTTAGGGGACATACAGAATTATAGTGGAAAATAAAGACAGAAAGGTAAATTTCCAGTATTTTGTAGGGCACATTCATGACCAGGTTGTAATATACTTAATTTTTCAGGGTTTTGACACAAAAAAGTAATGTCTAGACTCTAATTTCAAAACACTACATTCTTCTCAAGATAGTGTCTTATTTCAATATGGAATTAGAGAATGTTCTGAGAACTTTTTCACTTAGTAGGATGAATTAGAACCCCTCAGGAGACAGATCCTGTGGAACAGAGCAAGCCATCAGCTGGGAAAGTTTAGTGTGATCGCAGATATTTCATCAAAAGGAAAATGTTGACATACGCCAAGTGGTTACGTGGGAAATCAGTTATTTCCAAGGACAGAAAGTAACAGATTTCTCTACAGGACAACAAAGTGTGAGGATATGGAAGCCAGGATGGAAAAATTGTGTAGCAAAACATATGGTCAACATAAGGGAAACAGATACCAGAGTCCAAGCTATTGTGTGCATATTTAAGACAGAAATCCAAATCTGCAAAGAAATGGGATTAATCAGACCAGTACTTAACCCTTGTCTAGAATGAATAAAGCAAAAATTTGATTATAATAACAAAATTGCTGTTTAAATCCATGATTAGAAGGAAAAAAAACATTTATTTTCTACCAATATTAAGGGAGACTCTAACCTGCCCCTTGGCAATGAAAGAAATTCATGAGTTGACAGGAGACACTTATACTATTGAAAGGACATTTGAGAGAATGAGAAATGGTTGAAAAAGGAAAGAGGTTCAGTAGGAAATTGTACTTGATATTCTTGAGTAGCAAGGAGAAGAACCAGAACACTGGACTGAGAAATGTTGGATTGTACAAAAATTAAAACCAAGGCTCCAAGAACGGCCAATAGTAGACATTTAAATCTTCAACTAAACTACACAAAAATGCTTATACGCATGAGGAAGTATACTAGTTGAAAAAGAATTAGATGAACTGTCTTCTCTATACCTATCAGCCTCCCAAACTTGGTCAAGTTTAAACATTTCCCTCGACATGTGCCACCTAGATTAAATGCACCTTCTTTCTCTAAAAACTGATGGTTCAAGTGGAAAGGCCATCATAACTCTCTGAAATTTGACCAGTCTGGTTCTGAGTCATATTAATTCTCATGACCCATGTGTGTAGCCGCAGAGATTCCTGATTTGCAGCAATCACTGCCTCTGGACCAGTAATCAATACAGATTGGGTATTGAGGGTATCACAGATACACTACCAAAACCAGGTTATATATCTGACACTGAGTCCATAGAACAAGGCATAACACAAGTTTTCTAAATTGAAGAGAACTTTTTCATTTTTTCAGACTGTTGTTTAAGTCTAACATGACAGAAAAATAATGTATTGAGAGATTAACATATAAAACAAAATATGTAATAGTTTCTTCAGTATGATTACCTCAGTGATATACAGAAGCAAAATAATATATACCTTATATCATGTATGTGAATACTAGCATTTTAAAATTTAAATTGTCAATGAAAGGGATATATTTATCTTGGAACATAATACTGTTCACTAAAACTAAAGTCATGTAAATAATAAGTAATCCTTTCAGGATGATAAGAGTAACTACATTTTCAATGTTTATATTATAAAAATTTAAAATATACATTAGTTTCCCTAGCAGAATATGATTTGATTGCCTCTTTAAAAATCAACTGTTGTCTTCCTACAAATTAGATGTTCTCTCATAACATTTTAACATACTAAACTCTTCAGCCTCTTTCAGCCTCTACATCCATTTCTAGGTCAGTTGTTTACCATCTTCAAAGCATTTATTCTGTCACCATTAATATGGAATTAATACAGGTCTTAGTTATTTATCTTCAATAATTTTCAAACTGATCATTTAGAGTGAAATACAGCTTAAAATTTATAGACAAAATAGTAAATTAGGAACAATGACAAGTTGAGATGATTAACATTTCTGCCTTAATTTTTAAGAAATTGACAAAATAAAACAAGTTATTTTGAGGAAGATGTAAATAACATAAATCATTTTGATGGAATATAAAAATAGTGTGACTATGTTTTTTCTTAGAACAGCTAAAAATCTAGCTGTTATTTTTCTAAATGAGCTATTTTAAAAAGTTGGTATTTTTAATTTAATGTAGCAATTGAGTCTTTACCTGGTGTATGCACTTTTCTAAGCTCTATTCTTGTAACAGCCTCTTAGAGATCCTGGAAATCAGTGAGGACCTGTTAGTGTCATTTAGTCAGGAAAAGATGTTTCTGAGCAGTAACCAGAGAAAATGCTCTTTGATTTGGAGAAAATAAGTGAATTCTTTCATTATAACACCATTCTAAATTAACTTGCTGTACAATTTAGAAGCAAAACATTTAGTAGTTTTTTTTTTTTTTTTTAAGTAGTAAGGTGTTAGTTTTTGTTTGTTTTTATGCACTAAGAGATATGTGGACTTTAGGTACTGGTATTGCAAATGAAAGTCAAGTCAAGTAAAAAAGCGACTCAAAAGCATAATCACTATGAACAAGGATTCTAAAGCCTGTGAACTAGGAGACTTCCATAGAACTAGGATTAGGCTTCAGTACATTTAGTTCAGGTTTACTTCAAAAATCTCATTTATTGCACGTTCAGTTAAAACACCTACATTTGAGTAACGGCTATCACACTGGACAACGTACTGCTAGATCATCCATTATATCTATAGCTTTCTTTAGATAAAAACCATTTTCATTGCTGAATCTTATATCTATAGCTTTCTTTGATAAAAACCATTTTCATTGCTGAATCTTGCCATCACCAATAATGCTATGCACCCAGTTTGACCACCATCTCTTTTGATCCAGGTTATTTCCTTCTGTACCATGACCCCAACCATTCTTTATCCCTCTGAATTATTAATCCTAACACTTTTTTACAGTATCCATCTTACATTCCATTATACAGTGGTTAATTTTATATGTCAATTTTACTGGTTCATGGGGTGCTCAGTTTCTGAGAGAGTGATTTCGAATGAAGTTAATATTTACATTTGTAGACTGAGTAAAGCAGGTTGTCCTCTTTAATGTGGGTAACTCTCATTCTGTCAGTTCAACCCATGAATAGATAGAATCCCTTCTGCCTGACAACCTTAGGACTGAGACATCAGCATTTTCCCTTCCTTTAGACTCAAATGGAAACATTGGCTTTCCTCGGTCTATAATTTAATTACTCATCATGCAGACCTTTGGACTTGCTAGCCTCCTTAATCTTATGAGTCAATTCCTTATAGTAAGTCCCAATTTGTTTCTCTCTCTCTCTCTCTGCCCCCCCTTACTTCTTCCCTACCTCTCTCTGTACATTTGTCAATCTATCTATCCTAGTCATTCTGTTACTCTGAAATAGTCAATTATTATAATTACGTTCAAGTCTCTTGCTTCTCTTCATCATACTCTGAACCCTATATCTATCTCTCTGGTTTATCTGAACCTCTTCTTTGAAGCTGAATGTAGAAGAAAAAAGGATACAAAAACAATAATCAGTGTCATGTTGAGTATCAATCACAAACATCCGTGTTGAAAGAAAAACATTGTATTCATTTCTAATTCAATTACTCTAGAACTCTTCTAAGTGAATATTTACAATCTTTTTTCTTTCCTCATATTTTAATATTTTTTCTCCTATCCCAACTGTCAGATAAGAATTTGGGAAGCAATTTCACTGATAAATTTCTCTGAAGAACTTCTTCAGGTGCCCATTATCACACCACCCACCTACCAGCATTCTCACCCATGTATGCTGCCTCTTCACCTGAGATCACACATAGGGCCAGACTCCTGAAATAGCCAATCCGTTCTTTGTGTTTTACATCATATCCATCTTATTATTTCCCTTAACTTCTCTTATTTCTGAGTGAGAAAGAAGATAAAGATAACTTCTTAAAGAGATAAAGGCAAAGGCTGCTTATCCTGAAAGAAAAAAAAAATTACCCAAGACTAAATCAGGGTATTTTTTTTTTGAGGGTTACATTTCCCAAATAAAGCATATTATCATTTTATAGAACTTCGGAGAGCTAACTTCAGATCAAAATTTCAGTGAAGCGGTGGTATCAGGGCTTTAAAGTTACTCAGGAATATCTATGCTCAAAACTGACCTGAACACTTTAAAATTTTCTCTGTAAAATATATTGCAGTCTTAGAAAACAAACATCTCACTAGTAACAATTAGAAACAGAAAAATAATTATTCTTCTCTGATCTTCTGGTCACTTTAGTAGACTTCTGGATCCTTATATAGTCCTAAGTACGACAGACCACTGCAGATCAAGTTTGAAGTTCTCCCCATATTGACAAATATAATTTCATAGTCACATTTTATTTGATTTAGAAATAATAAACCAACGTGACAGTTCTGAACTCAGATGTGGTGACCGAAAATTCATAACTGGTACATACATATATGAAACAATTTCCAAGATTATTAAAAATTTGTATGCATCAGATAATGACACCTCAGACAGAATACAAACTCTAGAATTGGAGCTGACTTTAAAAACAGCCATGACCTGGGATAAATCTAGTGTATAAAAGTAACTGTGAACTCTCAAAAGTCACTGGTGACTTGGTGAATATAAGCAGACTGTTATGAGTCTGAGTTTGCAAGATTATGTCAAAATGCTTTAAAACCCTTGAGAGGATACAGGGTGACAAGGGAAAAGAACTTTCAAAAAGGAGAAGGGTGTGAATTGCTTCCTTGCTAGAATTTTTTGACAAGATTAATATATGCACAATTCCCTATAAAGTAAGAAGATTAGAAGTGATCTTTCCCCTTCATGTTTCAGACTATGGATCTAAACATCTTGAATTATCCTTACAGGCAAAAAATATTTAGTTTTGAATCATTCTAGTTTAAAAAATGCCCTTGTTTCCCTAATGTACTTGTCACTAAATTTTGGATAGGTGTTAAAAAAATTTGTTTTGCCTATTTAAGAAAAGTAACTAATTACTCCCAAATAAGGATGTATTTTAGGAATAAAATGTCTGGCAAAGAAGAAGAGTACATTGATTATTAAGTAAGACACTCAACCTTAGTGCTGTAGCAGTGGTGATTCTCTAGTCTAAGATATGATCACAATTGATAGAAGTTTATGTTTTCCCATACCTTGTCACATTTACGTTCACTGACTTGACAATATGTCAGTGACAAAACAGCTGCGAATATTGGAGTATGTTTCTGGAATTTCAAGTAAGTCATACTTCAGATCAAATCTTTGACTCACTGGGTGTTGCTCTGGAGAAAGTGGGACTCAGGAAGTTTGCTTCTAGGACATGAAGGTCAGTATGTGGGCAGGGCAAATTCAGTGGCATGCTCTGCTCTAAGCTCAGACAGCAGACAGCATTAATACCCTGCTCCCGACTTCTTCCAAGCACTAAAGCTGTTTACGCATACATAGAACAGAGAAGAGGAAGAAGTAATTGATTGCCCGCACAAGGAAGGCAATCACACACAGATTGGTCAATTTCAGTGGTACCAAACCAAGCCTTGCCCTGAGGTCTTCTTATAATAGTTCAATCTCAACTACTTGTCAAGTTGTTGAAAGGCCAGGAGAGAGTACCTTTCTACATACTTCCTAAAACTTTGCTGTTTGGATAAAGTGTTGTCCATTATCCAACAGCATTAACATTGTTGGAAGATTGCTAGAGATTCAGCACATGTCTAAGATTACCCAAAATGTATTGAATAAGAATCGGAATTCTAGCAAAATCCCTAGTTTAGTAATATGTACATTAAGGTTTGAAAATCAATGCCCTGAATTCTGCCTTCCGGAGTGAGATAACCTGCACATCATCCTAAAATTCCTGTCCTTCAACCACTTATGGTTGCTATTGCCTGGAACTCACAGGACTCAGAGTAAGAGAACAGACTATGTGGTAAGACTGCCCAAATACAAACACAGAATATTAGCATTTGCCAGGGAAGTACTATCGTATGTTTGAAAATAGACAACTCAGAAATCTCACTGATAATACAATGAAGGTTTTGGTTTTAGATTTTGTTTTCCCTCATACACATTATAACCCAATATAGGTCATGTGATCTTCTGCATGTTATACCTTTACCATCTGGAAGAAGTGGCCTCCAAGGTCACTGTGGCAGGCAAAAGAAAAATTAAAGTAGCTCACCAGCTCTTCGTTGCCTTAGCCTAAAAAGGATAAATATTACACCTGCTTATGAACCACCAGCCAGAACTAGTTAAATCGTGAAAAACATAAATATTTAGTGAGCTCTGCTTCAAGCTTCCTAAATGCTTTTATAATTATATTTTATTAGGTTCAAGTCATCATATTTATCCTATGGCAGCTCAAATTCATTAGGGGTCACTTGTTTTGGGGTTCTTGTGCATTTTTTTCTCTCGCTGGCCATTAATCCCCTATTGAATGGCCTGTTATTTTCATTGATCTGCTTATTGGGGCCTAGGTCCAGCTCCCAGGACAGCTTAAGTATGGGGCCATCAATAAGTTATGCAAGTGCCAATGTCTCTGCTCTTGTGAGCCAGCAGGTAGCCAAAGAGGTCAGTCTCTGGTTGTCACCTAGCAGAAAGCCCTCAGTTCCTCCCAGCCCCAGGCTTTCAGAAGAATATTAAACTTCGCCCATCTTTTATCTTTGTCCTTTAGGAATCATGGAGACTGTAAACACAAACACATTAATGTTGGTCACCTATGGCCACCTTAGATAATTTGAGATCTCTCTGGCTAGGCTATCTTTATAGTCTTCTATGTTCCAAAGCTCCCTCCCAGGCCTCTGGAGTGCTGTCTCCGAGGTTCTTCTCCCCTGAAGCAACAAATTACTGAATGAACTTTTTCTATCAGGAAAAGACAGAGGCTGGTCTCACTTGCATTACCTCCTCTCAGGCAGCTGCTCAGTAACCTAAGTATATCCAGGAATGCAATTCATTTAGGAAGGATCAAAACTATTATTTATCAGGATTTTTCTCCCTTTTTACAGAAAAGAAAACTCGGCTTAATGCACTGTGTTGTCTTTACACTACATTAATTAGGCAGTAAGACGTAGACCAGGGATCAGAACCAAGGTTAGCTGACTACAGCTTCCAAGCTACCTGTATCTGACAAGTTCTACTGAGTCACATCAACTTCAGTGTCAAGAGCAGGATAGAGGAGAAAGATAGATGTTGGAATCACAAAAGCAAGGTGGTCACGTCTCTATGTATGGTTGCCATAGAATTTGAGATACAGGAGGGTATCCATTTAAGAAGGGTAAATGGGCCAGTAATCCCATCTGTAATCCAGAGGTCAGGAATTCAAGACCAGCCTGGCCAACATGGTGAAAGCCCGTCTCTACTAAAAATGCAAAAACTTAGCTGGGCATTGTAGTACACGCCTATAGTCCCAGCTACTCAGGAGGCTGAGGCAGGAGAAATGCTTGAACCTGGGAGGCAGAGGTTGCAGTGAGCCGAGATTGTGCCATTGCCCTCCCACCTGGGTGACAGAGTGAAACTCCATCTTTAAAAAAAAAAATGGTGATGAAGGACCTACTACATGGATAACCAGAGGCATGACTGTGGTTGCACTTTTGCTTGGACCTATTTCCTCTCCCCAGCTTCATGTGGAGGGCTCAAATGGATAGGGGTCAGATTTCCCTCTATTGCATTGTTAGAAGGGCTAAATGAAAGAGTCAAGTGGGGATGGGTCAAAAAAATCCAGAATCTTTGATTCAACTGGAAGCCAGACTGGGTATCCTCCCATACATAACCTCAACCTCTACCTCCACCCAGGCCATGACGTTCCTAAACTTTCCATCTAATCAAAAGAGTGAAGTTTCAGTCAGGTATCAAGAAGACTGTCAGAAAAATCTTGGTATGGTTAATACATCAATAAGCCCAGAAAGACTGACCAGATTAACAACATTTACAGATAGACTAAGCAAATCCAATCAGACTATGGTACCAGGTGCATAGCTTGGACCTTCTCGGATGTACTGAAGACTCTGAGAGACCAGCCATTCTGTTTACAAGGATGGCCTAGATACTCGGCGTGCTCCAGAACTCTAAACTGCTTTAAATGTGTGTGTTAAGGTTTGTCTCAACAAACACCCAGGAAACCATCTGCTCTCATTATCTTCGCAGCCTTGGGTTATACACAAAGGGCAGAGAAGGCTGAGATTACGCAGTGATTCTAACTCAAGGCTGAACTTTTGCTACATTTCAGTTTGTTATGATTTTTCCGAAAACACATCAGGCAAAAACACAAAATATGTGTGAGAACTATGCTAAATTTTGACAAGAACATGTGGTAAAAAGGTAGTAACTATTTTTAATATTTTTCTTCACTACCTAGGGTTGTACACACCTCTGATCCTGCCGTGGGAACAAATGTTGAACCAGATTATCTAAAACATCCTCTAAACTGTCTTTGTGGCAAATATACATTGCTCTTTTAAGATGTTGTCATTATATAAATTTGAGGGTGTATTTGAAGTTTTTAAGACTACAAAAAATGGAACAAAATGTGCTAATATATTACTGACAACAATTAGAAATGCTCAATTTATAGATTTTATACTGTATAAAGATTATTCAAGTTATATTTTGAAGGATGAAAGAGAGAGAGAATAGGAAAGAGATTCCTGGTATAGAAAGTAGCTTAAATAAACTAAAACAAAACCAAAAGCCTTTGCAAGGGACAAATGCCTTTGTAGAAAGTAGTGGGGCCAATAGCTGAGTATTTCATTAATTCATTTGAGAAGAAACAGAAAATGGGTTGAATGAGGCAAGATAGTGCAAGGCTAAGGTCTTGATGAATGCCAGACGGAGGAGTTGAACAGTTGTGTTGAGCTCTTAATTTGTGTTAAATAGGTAATTTTCATTTGATTATCTATCTAGTAGACAGTGAAAAGCCATGTGAGCATATTCACAAGGAAGGATATGAGGAGATTAAAAGCAAAAAAGAAAGAATTGAGTCCATTTTTGTCAGTGTTTAATTGCAGAGGATACTAAAGAAATGAGAGAATAGAATCCTAAACATGGAAAAATATAATGAACTCTTAATAGTCATTTCAGATAAAAAACATATTCCTAAAGCAATAATTTTCTAGACCTATCATAAACAGGCAACTAAATAAATCATTTTATGTTTAACAAATAAGTATATTTCAAAATACAGATTTCAACTTGGCAAAGCAGTTTTGCAGCTGTCAATGAATAACACAGGAAAATCTCACCAACAAAAGAGCCATTGCATGGAAAAGAGAAATTTCAGAGAAATAATGAAAGCCTTACTTAGGGAAAAAATATGATTTTCCGTAAATTTAAATACACACTTAGATTTTTCAGCTGCATTTTTGTTTGCAAAAATGAAATGACTGATTTGAAGATTTCCATGAAGAGTTTATATCAACACTTACTATCAAATAAATAATAAATAAATATTAAACTCCTATGTTGCGGTTCTCAATGATCGAAGTAAGCCAAGAAAGAAATGGACAATATTTCCTAATGGTCTAAAATTAAGGGAAAATTACAGTTCCCAAGGTTGTGCCCACATCTGATCATTATAATCATTTAATTATAAGATTCTGGGGAAGAACAATTGCAATTTTTTCCCCTTGTCCATCAAAGACTCCATAGTATAGTTGTTAATATCACAGACTCTACAGGCCAGACTGAGTGGGATCACATTCTGATTCTGCCACTTACTGGCATATGATTTAGTTCTCTGTGCCTCAGATTCTCATCTGTAAAATGGTAATGCTGATCATAGTACCCATTGTCCTAGGGCTATGTGAATTAAGTTCACTGTGCACTGGTTACTGAGTTGTCTGAATCTGGTGAGACGGTACTGTATACCTATACACACAACCTTATATGAAATGGGTTTACTGCCTACAGCTAGGCAGCAAGGGACAAAAGACTAGGTCTGTCAAAATCCAAACCCTCCAAGGTTTTGTTAGTTGTGGTTGTGACAGTTTTCCACCTTAGGCCAACTAAATTAAAACAGGGCACCTCTGGCTCTCTCCCATGTGGCGCGTATCAGGTCTTCACTTGGTAATCCAGGGCTCGGCGTCTATAGACGTGCACTGTCGTGCTGGGAATGCTGGTGTAGTTTCCCACTGGCAGGATAAAAAGGTGTCTGCGGTCTAGGACACAGTGAGGTCCAGGACAGCAGATTCAGCATTTCTTCAGGTTACCTGCAGAAGCCACAGCTTGCAAAAGCTAATCAAGGCATTTTTGTTCCAGGCCTCTGCTGTCACATCTTTTTGAAAAAAGCAGACTGACAGTTAATGCCTCACCCTACTTTCCTCCTGGGGTCGCAGATGTCCCCCCACATCACACAGGGGCTGGGCTGAGTTGATGGAGTGAGCCAGTCCTGTTTCAGTCTCAAGACTACTGCCTTATAAGGCACCCATTGCCCTTGTTGTTTGACCAAGAACTTTCAACCTTCAGGTTCAAAGTGACGTCATGTGCCGTACTCGTCCATCCAAATGTAAGGATTATGTGCCCCAGAAGCCGCTAGAGGGAACCTAGCACCTTGGTATTCTTCGGTTCTGTTCCTCACCACTGTGGAAGCTCATAGAAAGCAGGCATCTGGAGGAAGAATTGTCTCCAGACTAGGGTCAGGGGTCCTTGTTTGGGGTATTATGACAAGCTGAACTGCAAACCACCCCCAGGATGTGCACTGTAATGGCAAATAGGAAAAAATGTTGGGAACACTGAGATTGCTATTTTGCAGGCACAGCCTAACCAGGAGGCTGCCTGGTTGACCTCCACCCCACCATGCTCAGTGTTTCTAATATGCACTATTTTTCCCTTGCATTGAGTACAGTGTTTAGTGTACATACTACCCTTGTTACATGGGGCACCACCCTTCTAACATTGGCTGGAATATTCATATCCAGTCTCAGTCTAAACAAGGCCATCCACTGCCTGGACACTGGCCATAGCCCAGTGGATCCCATCTACTTATTTCACAGAGTTATCTGTAAACCATGCTATGCTGTTGGCATGCATTATCTTTGAATCTTGGGTCCCAAGTAACTACGGAAGGATCCAAAGCATCCCTGTGGGTCATTTTGTCCCTTCTGATAAGCTGCCATTTGCTCATGGAATCTACTAGTAACTTGGAGTCCTGGCTGGGCCTTATATTAAATGTACCATTTCCATTTGATAGTTGAGCTTTGTTGAACCTGTCTAACATTATTGGTTCAGTTTGTGAGGCCCCCAGGGGGTACGAGCAGGCCAGTTCACAGCATCCTATGTGGTACTCCACCTGCAAGATGCTCAGTCTCCACCCATGCCCAATAGCAAACAAGAAGTTGCTCTTCAAAAGGGGATATATCTGCCTCAGGCAACTTATGAATCCAAAATTTGAGAGGCTGGTATATCCTGGTGGCAGTTTTCTGTTGCCACAGACTTCAACCAGCATGTGTAAACGTTGCACACACCAGTAATTCTATCAGGCTAGCAGATTCAAGGTTTTAAAGGTGGTGCATTGGTCTTGACTTGTTGAGTGGTTTCCA
The DNA here is from genome assembly GCF_048565385.1 of Saimiri boliviensis. Lineage (NCBI taxonomy): Eukaryota > Metazoa > Chordata > Mammalia > Primates > Cebidae > Saimiri > Saimiri boliviensis. Next base: position 71,818,785 of record NC_133459.1, read on the forward strand.
AGATCTGCTGCTGTAAAGGACCTCCTTTAAAGTTGGCAGCTTTGCTGGTCAACTTGCCTAAGGGGGCGCAAAAGAATGTGCAGGTGAGTTACATGCTGCCTCCAATACAAAAGATGCCTACTGGCTATTGGGCCTCCTTTTCATGAGTGGGTGCTGCTAAGGTCAAAATTATCACTTGACTGTATGTGAGATACTTCTTTTGCACCCAAGTAGCTCTGGCATTCAGCCTGCAATCGTTCATTGTTATTCTCCATTCCCTGAAGACCTTTTTGATGAGCGAAACTCAGGTATTACACTGTGACAAGGTGGGTTGTAACATTGTTAGCTGTCGCAAGTTTTCAATTAGCCAAGTAGTATCCTCTTCTCCACTTAGTAAGCAGCACTGCTTTTATTGAATAGCTAAGGCTAAATTTCTTAGCTGTGAAGGGGCACACCCCCTAAGGCAGTAGTGGTGTTCTGTGTCACAAGCAGCCAAAATAACAAAGCTTAAAATCACTCAGCAGTGGGAACCATGGTCATTGGCACCTGAAATGGGCCACAAAGTCCCACCTACAAGCTGATAAGCATCATAAACAGGTAAGCACCATGAATTATCACATTTGTCTTAAAAATCTCCTGATGTCATCAGTTTAATTTTTCTCCTAAGATGACCTAAAAACATTGTCAAGTGGGCTCAAGTATCCAAAAACCCCAGAAAAATCCTTTCTTTTCTTCTTCTTCTTTTTTTTTTTTTCTCATCTTCAGAGGAGTATAGGGTCGCTGGCCTCTGATGAGGACCTGGAGACTTTGGCCCCATTCCTAACAGCACCCTTCAGTCTGAGACACTTGGATCTGCAATGTCACTTTATCAGACAAACACATCAGCTAGACTATAGGAGGCTTCCCTGATTTTTCTTTTTATCTGTTTTTTGAGTACCCCTTTTCTGTGAAGACCTGAAAACTAAGTGTTAACTTCCGCTCAGGTGCTTCAAAATCTCCCTGAGCACTCACTTCTAGAACTTCTCAGTCCTGGAAATGAACAATCACATATGTACCCCCAAAACCAGGAGATGGTGCACTGCTCTCCTGTTTCCACAATTATTTTTGTGCCTCAATCTATGCAACCAGCTCATTCACATCTGTGGAGGGAAACGCGACTTATGTACCCCTTACTACCCATTAGTCACCATAAAGCATCCGCTGCATTCCCAGCCCCTGTACCCCCAGGCTGATGTTTCTATCCTTGGCTGGGTACTGGGAGGTATCACTCCTCCTGACTTGCCAATAACCCATGGTTCTGTCAGACTGGACCCTGCTTGCTAAGCCAATTTTGTAAAGCAGGCTCACTCTGCACTCATTACCAGCATGTCTAAGTTTGGTAAGACAGAATATCTGCACACACAAGTTACATGAAGCAGGCTTATTACTTATAGTTAGGCATCAAGGGACAACAGAAACCTAGAATTTCCCAATGTGATATATGTCCTCCAAGCTTAGGTAAGCTGCTGGGTCAGATGAAGTCTCATATGTCGTGCCTTACTTGCATCACAGCTCAAGAACCCTGGAAAGCAGGCCCACCTGTGATTTATACTCCATGGGGTCACTTGCACGTTGGACAGAAATGTTGAAGGACCTCCTGTTTTTAGGTGAGGACTGGAACTGATCCAGGCTGTTTCTGCCAGTCCCTCCTCCTCTCAGGTTGTTGCATTTCCAACACAATCTACAGTTATTATTGAGAACTACAAGTGAGAAAAGGGAGCAGACCGACCAGAGAACTGTCCAGCAGGTTGTTAGAAGGAACAAATGTAAAAGTACTTAGCGGAGTGCTTGGCAGTGGTAGACCTTACTAGAAAAGAACAGACTTGTACACAGCCCCACTCTGGAGAGAATATTGATAATCATTAAAGTAGCAATAACAATTGAGAAATGGGAATTCAAATGTGGAGGAGATAATGAAAAAGAGAGCAAGACAGAAAATGTAGAAAGGAGTAAAGACAAAAGGTGAAATTTAGGTTAAAGTAGCTAAAATATACAGATAAAGATAATGTTCCTTTGAGGAAGTAAAAAAAAGTTATGGCAATATCAATGACATATTGCACTCATCCTGTTCTCCAGTCTTCTCCATTAGAATTTATATAAGCAGATTCTGACTACCTAGTGTCTTAGATACAATGCTCTAATTAAGCCAAAATTCAGTATCATTATCAGACTAAATGCGTAACACAATTCATTGTGTAACTAACCACTAACACTCAAAATATAAGATAAATTGTTCTTTTCCCCATCAGTCAGGTGGACAATTTAATGGTGATTAATAGGCATAGGATTTGCCAACAATCAATATAAAGAAAGCTATTGTTTCTGAGCTATATCACACATTTTGAGAGATTGCTCATTTATTTCTTCTTTCATTCTACGTAATATATTTGTTAGAAATCAATCTATACCATCAAAGTCCATGGGGAAAAGCTGGATCCAAAGGTTCCATAGCCAGAGGTCTTCAGTGACAGCTAAAGCACCCAAAGAAAAATCATGCAATAAAGTAAATATTCTACTGGAAGTTGGAAGCAGAAATTAGGAAGGGTTTAGCTATCACTTTTTAGTTCTATAGTATGATAAAGATGTTTTAGATATGGGTTGCTTTCACTAATACCCAGATTTATCAACGGCGGCAAAGAATGACTCGAAGGTTAAGCTCAAGTTCTGTTAACTATTTCGACAAATTTCAGACACTATTTGATAATTCAAAGTAATTTTATTTTAAATCTTAAATGCCTTTTCAACGTGTTACGCAAAGTATTATCTGTTTATTACCTTAATCTCTACAGTTTCCAGGTCCCACGGAAAGAAACAGCATTTAAACGTCTATCTTTCTAATTATTAACACAGGTCTTTTTTTAATGATAACATTATCACCTCCTGCCTTATATAAAACTGAAGACATGTAAATATACATGTGAAATGTTAAATACTGCAAAAACATTTCATGGCATTGGTATAAGTGATCTTGAACAACTGCTAGAATCACAGGCAAAGCTGCTGGTATGTGACGATTAGGCTGATTTAAACCAGTTAACAATTGAAGAACAGAAAATCAACAAGGTGCTTCAGATGATAATGCTTTGAGTTTTATGGCCTAAAATATGGCTCTTGGGAAAACTGATGAAGCTCTAGCATATTTTGTAAAATTGATTCTTTTTGCGATTTTGCTGCTTAAGTAAAAGTTACATTTAGAATATCGTGGTGCTATCACACTACTATTTTGACTAAATGTAAAAATACTATATACATGCAAGTGTAATATATATAATGCTTAAGTCAATCTGCTTTAAAAATTAATGATAAATTATGATTGTAACCCAGATTTTAAATTGTGTAAGATAAAATTACTTTTATTATTAATTTTTCAAAATAAAGCCTCAATCAACCCCCTTATCTCCCAACATTTATTATGAAATTTTAGTCTTATTTTAGGAGATTTTCTTATATCTATTATTTTATGCTGAGTTTCCTTGTACAACAAGGACCGTGTGTGTGTGTGTGTGTGTGTGTGTGTGTGTGTGTGTGTGTATCATATCTATGGTAAGAATTCTAGTTATAGCCCTGTCTTTAACTCCCTAATGACTTGTTACATGTAATTCTAAATACAAGAAAATGTTTCTGCAAGCTCCTACAGGGATTCAGAAATTCAACCAATTAGAGATCATCTAATATTCACATTTCCAGAAAACATCATGAAAACTTAAAATAGGAAAACACAAAGGAAGCCAAAGCATCTCATTTCAGAACAAAAGATGTTCTGTAGTAAAGAAATTTGTATTTCTAAACATGATTTTCAGTCTTAAGCCTCCTAATATTTGAAGCATACCAAGAAGTAATGCCATTAACTTTATTACCTAATATGCCAAGGATAAGGTGCATTTTGGATAGTGGAAAAGATGTGACAGATTAAAATTAGACCATTTAAATAATAACAAGCATTTTCTTAGAAGGTATTGCATATATACGAGTGCTGAAATTCATGATATTCTTGCTCAAGTGTAAGTCCAGGACTACTGAGGCTTTATGGGTGAGTAACTATAGCTAAAAGAAAAGGGTCTCAATGGTAGTCATTTTCACACCTTTTTCATGTGTGTTTTAGCATTCTGTTTGGAATGAAAGGTCTCTCTTTTGATATCTCATGTAATCATGAACTCTGACATATATCCTTCTTAGAGATTTGCTTCATGTTGTTATTTTTCAGATTAAGGTTGATCCTCAGTACATAACCATCTCTTTTTTTTTTTTTTCTGAGTAGAATCTCCTCATTTTGCTGTTCCCTGCTTGCACAGTCTGTGCAGAGCCTGGTTGTAAGAGTCCATCTTTCCATCTGATACTATTTATCCATTAATAACACAGATAATTCTGCCTCAAAGGTGCTCAAAATTTTAAGAGTTTAAGGTCAGACTGCCAAATTTGCTACCTTTTTAGAGAACTCTTTGTTGTCTTTTAGGCTTTGCTTAAATGCCTCAACAATTTATCAGAACTCTCAAAGTGACAGAGTTAATGAAAATTTAAGATAACTTGACTAGCACTGTGTTAAGTTATTTTGAAGACTACATAGCTATAAGAGACAAACAGACAGTAAACCTGGACAAGTTTAAGGCAAGGTTATTCATAGAAAATAAACTGTATCTGTTATTTCTGCCCAGTGTAAGAATTAGTCTTCAATACATATCAAATAGCAATTTGATATACACACTTTTTTTTTTTTTTCTAAAAGAGCCAGTAGGGACAGAACAAAACACAGAGCACAGAGAAAGGAACAGATAGACACCCACATGGAAAGAACACTCTTGTTAGCTACATTTAGGACCTACACAAGGGTAGACAAAATATGGATGTTCATCCATTCAATTATGTTCCTATATCAGTTAGAATCTTTGGCAGGCAACTGAAGCCAGTGCTGACTAAATGCATTTAAGAGATAGATATGGGATAGAACATTCAATTAAAGAAAATAATTTTTTAAAATTATCTCAAACAGTTTTGGAGAAGCAGCTACAGGAATCTGGAATCAGAAGCTGTTGAGCGTCTCTTTACAAACAGAATCAATCAGCTCTCACCATGTTTATTCTTTTGGTTGTCAGCTTAGGAATTGAATCCAAAGATGAGAAAATCTGCTGGCTTAACTTGGATCATTGGCCCTTTGCCTCGAGAAGGGCAGGGCCTTGAGGAATGGTTACTTTGCATCAGATCCAATGGGATAGGCTCCTCAAAACAAAATCACCTCCATGCTATCAATAGAAAGAGAAATAGATGTCGAAAATGCAAACCAACCAATGTAGACACCATACTTCAGAACAGACATAGAAAGATAGGGACAAAATAAGTAAAAATTGAATAATTTAAGATGTCTAAAGTGGAACGGAGTTTTTATGTTGGCAAAGAAAATAGAAAAGGGGAGAATAATTTTATTAGTTGGTTAGTGAAAACAAGTTAGAAATGCATTCTAAAACAATTTGTATTAACTGATAATGTCAGATGGCAAAGGATCTTCTCCAAGCATTTTGTATATACCACTACCTACTGCAATCAAAATTCTGATGCCCATCTTAGATAAACCAGGTAAACAAGATCACTAATAGCATCTTGCTGTGTCTTGACATTTTTCTGCCTGGTTGCGCTACTTGTGGTTCGTTCAATTGTTGTCATAGCAGAACTGTGACCTAAAGAAAGATGATAGAGCTCTCCTACTACTTAACTAGTATTGGCAGAAGTAGGGCATGAACCTTTAGGTTTTCTGCTTCCAAGTCCAATTGCTCCACTAAAAGAAAAAGGTCTCTTCAAGTACTTAGAAAGAAAAAAATTGTATGACCATAGAATAAACTCCACTGAAGGAATTCTATTAGCAATTTCCACGGGCAAAAGGAAGAAACAATTTGAATACATGCGTGACAATCATGGTAGGAAACCCAGTAGAATCCCAGCAAAGACACTCAGTTTGCTATTTGAATCCCAGGAACAACATTCTGTTAACTGCCTGTTAATTGCACAGTTTGTCAGATTTAGTATCTTAGATAGTATTGTTGGAAGGGTAAGCTGATCATATTAAATTGCTTTTTAAGTGTACAGCTAATTTCAGTTTTCTACAAAACACACTATTCTCCCTCTTGTATTTAAAATGTGAAGATTTTTTTGACTATATTAAGAAACACTGTAGTTATTACCACTCCCAGAGACCAACGATTTACTCTTCTGATTTAGCAGAATGTTATTAGTGCTAAACCATATTTTCATCTAACACCACCAGGAAACACAGTCTTAAAGAAAAGTATGATCTTTGGGGTTAGACAGATGGGCTTGCATCCCATTTTTGTACTTATGCACACTGTGTCTCCAGACATGTCACTTAATTTTCGTAAGCCTCAGTTTCCTCATCTACAAAATGAGAACAATAGGAATGTCTCTCTCTCTCTCTCTCTCTCTCTCTCTCTCTCTCTCTCTTTCTCTTTCTCTCTCTGTCTCTGTGTGTGTGTGTGTGTGTCTGTGAGAATAAAATTTATGCATATAAAATGCTTAGGACAGTGTCTGAAACATATTAAGCATTCACAAGATTAATCTATATTTTCATTGCTAAAGTGCAATTAGGGTCAAATGAGATAATATATATAAGACTCTGTAAAATATAAAATGCCATTTTTGAAAAGTATTTTGTGAATATAATAGAGAATTCCTAAAAGTAGACAAAGAGACTTATCTTTGATGTAATCTGAATTACCTCCTCAATAACAGAAACAAAAAATATTATAGTTAACAAGAATGAAGAAGGAATATATACCACAAGAAAAGCGTAAGGTAGGAGTATCTGAACTTATTGCCTAATAAGTATGAACTCTTGCCAAATCAGACTAACGTAATCCATAAAGTGAATCACACACCTTCTAGAGTAAGAAGTGAAAGACTGCTATAGCAACACTGGTGTATCTACAGCATTTGGGAGCAAACTCAGGTAAAGGCCTTGCTTAGGGTTTGAATGTATCAGAATCATGTGCTAGAAACTTAATCCCAAATGGGTCAGTTTTGGGAGATAAGTTCTAGTGGGAGGTATTTTGGTCCTTAGGACAGAGGTCACAGAAATAGATTAATACCATCATGAAAAAGGTTCATGGGAGTGAGTTTCTTGTCTTGAATTCTTACTTTTCTGTCTTCCATAATGTGATAATGCAGCAAGAAGGGCCTGGTTAGATGCTAACATCTTGATCTTGGACTTCCCAGTTTCCAGAACTGTGAGCTAATAAACTTCTTCTATTTTTTTAATAGTACTTTAGGTTCTGGGTTACATCTACAGATCATGCAGGATTGTTGCATAGGTACATACATGGCAAGGTAGTTTGCTGCCTCCATCGCCCATCATGTATATCTGGCATTTCTCCCCATGTTATCTCTCCCCAACCTCCCCACCCACTGCTGTCCCTCCCCTAGCCACTGCCCAACAGACCCCAGTGGGTGATGCTCCCCTCCCTGTGTCCCTGTGTTCTCATTGTTCAACACCCACCTATAAGTGAGAATATGCAGTGTTTGATTTTCTGTTCTTGTGTCAGTTTGCTGAGAATGATGGTTTCCAGGTTCATCCCTACAAAGGACAAGAACTCATCATATCTTATGGTTGCATAGTAGTCCATGGTGTTTACATGCCACATTTTACTTGTCCAGTCTATCATCGATAGGCATTTGTGTTGGTTTTGTTATTGTAAACAGTGGCACAATGAATATACCTGTGCATGTGTCTTTATAATAGAATGATTTGTAATCCTTTGTGTATATATCCGGTAATGGTATTGCTGGCTCAAATGGAATCTCTATTTCTAGATCTTTCAGGAATCACCACACTGTCTTCCACAATTGCTGAACTAACTTACACTCCCACCAACAGTGTAAAAGTGTTCGTATTTCTCCACATCCTCTCCAGCATCTGTCGTCTCCAGATTTTTTAATGATTGCCATTCTAACTGGCATGAGATGATACCTCAATGTGGTTTTGATTTGCATTTCTCTAATGACCAGTGATGATGGGCATTTTTTCATATGTTTGTTGGCCTCATATATGTCTTCTTTTGAAAAGTGTCTTTTCATATCCTTCGTCCACTTTTGAATGGGTTTGTTTGTTTTTTTCTTGTAAAACTGTTTTAGTTCTTTGTAGATTCTGGATATTAGCCCTTTGTCAGGTGAGTAGGTTGCAAAAATTTTTCCCATGCTGTTGGTTGCCAGTTCACTCTGATTGCTTCTTTTGCTGTGAAGAAGCTCTGGAGTTTAATTAGATCCCACTTTTCTATTTTGGCTTTTGTTGCCAGTGCTTTTGGTGTTTTAGTCATGAAGTCCTTGTCTATGCCTATGTCCTGAATGGTTTTGCCTAGATTTTCTTCTAGGACTTTTATGGTGTTAGGTCTTATGTTTAAGTCTTCAATCCATCTGGAGTTAATTTTAGTGTAAGGTGTCAGGAAGGGGTCCAGTTTCTGTTTTCTGCACATGGCTAGCCAGTTTTCCCAACACCATTTATTATACAGGGAGTCCTTTCCCCATTGCTTGTTTTTGTCAGTTTTTGTCAAAGATCAGATGGTTGTAGATGTGTGGCGTTGCCTCTGAGGCCTCCATTCTGTTTCATTGGTCTATATCTCTGTTTTAGTACCAGTAAAATTACCCAGTTTGAGGTATTTCTTATAGATGTACAAATGGTCTAAGACAAGCCTCTTTCTCAAAAAAAAAAATGATAAAAAATTCAAATAATCATTTTTATTTAGGGAAGCCATGAGATTGTATATGTATTACAATGATATAATATATAGCGTAATTATGTAAATTGAGTGTCTTCTGAATCCAAATAAGAGCGTATGTCCCTCAAAACAAAACAAGCTGAACGAAATAAAAACTTAAAATGCAGTAAATATGCCAACCTGAAAGAAAGTCTGTGTTCTACATGAAGGACAGAAAGCAGATGCCAAAGCATAAGAAGCACTTGGTGTCAATCTAATATTGATATATAGTGACTGTTTCTGGCCTGTGGGCAGTTACGGCATTAAACTTCCCTATGCTGATGAAAAGAGCCCTTGTAGTATCTCCTTTTCTCTTAATTAAGGCTCTTTAATACTAACTGACTGTGTTCACCCACCAGATGTGACCAGCAGAGTGTGGACTAGTCAAATATTGCTTAAATGTCAGGTGAGACTGTTGGCATCCTGACTTTCAGGGCATACGTGCATGTCAGTACCTCTAGTCAGTTTATTAGGGATAGATGAACTCTGTGAGGATGGAATCGCGTGATGTTTCATTGTGATTCTAGCAAACTGCTCACACCTGTGAGATGCTGCCTGAAGCAACTGGGTTACCCCTCTCTGTATATGTTTCTTTGCAACAGTATGTTAATTCAACTAACTTCCTCATCTTATGGAAGAAGAAAATAAAGCTAACATGAGTAAAGACAATTAGCAGTGAGTTTGAAATAAAGCAGAAGTCTTCCAGCCTTGTTATTTTCAAGTATACCATCGTACAATTGGCAGAAATACAAAGAAAGAGGAGGAGAGGGCAAAGGTGAGAGGGGAAAAGAAAGAGAAAATAAATGAAAAGAAAAAAGGAAGGCAAGAAAGAGAAGAGAAAGGAAGAAAGGAAAGGAAATTCTGGACTTAAACATTTGGAATAAAATTTTTTCCACTTGTCTTACTAAGAGAAATAATAAACTGAAATATCCATGGTTAGAACACTCATAATCTTCTGTCCCTCTGCAGCTTTTCTTTTTATGTTCTTGAATGATTTGGGACTGGGATATTATTTCTCACTATTTTACACAAATAGAAATATACAAGCAAGCATAAACAATGTACTTTTTGGAAATAAGTCATTCAGAACATTGAGGTAAAGGAAAGAACGCTAATACTGCTTTTACTTTTCTTAAGTGTCTGTATAAGCAAGGGCTTCAAGAACATTCAGACAAATCAGGACTAATAAACTGTCTTTAAAATAAATGTAACAGGACAAAGTAATGAATCCATGGGAAAATATCCTAATAGCTGTTTTCTACTCTGATTATAGGCACCTATCACAGACCAGACAATCCTAGTGTGACCCCCAATTGTCCTTGTCTTCATATAATCTCCTCCCATTGGATGTGGGTGGGACTGTGACTCAATTCTAAAGAATGAAATCGATAAAGCTGATGAAGTAACACTCCAAACTTAACATTATGTTTTATTTATACATATAAATATGTATAGTCATAACGTGTATAAATACAAGTAATTTATATATAAATTATACATATAAATATTTATTATATCACAGAAACCCTGGAATCATTATTGTGTCCTGTTTTAAGTCACTAAGTTTGTGATAATTTGTTACATAGCAATAGAAAACTAATATTGTTCTGGTCTACTGCAGTTTAGCCTGGTAAATCTTATAAATATTTACTGAGCTGACAGGATAGAGCCAAATACTCCTACAGTAAGAGTCTAAATTCATCAGTATTAACTATTCAATTTTGGGCAAGTTCCTTAATTTTACTGAGCGTCAATTTTCTCATGTATAAAAATGGCAATACTCAACTACCTTGCATGTTTTGTATAAGGATTAGAAACCATAAGCGTAAAATGCGTGGTATCGAAGCATTCACTAAATAGGAACTCAATAGGTAGTTGAAACTTGGCCTGTTGCTTTGGGCCATGAAGGCCAGAAGGTACTCTGCAGATTTACTTTCAAAGAAGATGCTGTTGTCTTTCCAGTCCTGGTGGTGACCACTGAAACCCACTGTCTGTATTCTATCACTTAGGCCAATGATTTTACTGATCACATGGGCAAGAGGCAGCTTGACTTAAAGGTAAGATTTAGGCCATCAAATAGAGCAAGTCTATGTAGACCGCATACATTCAAACACATATTTTGAGTTTAATCACATCCATTTCTAAACCACAAAAGAACTGGGCACAGATTTAAAAAAAGGAAATTGTGTAGCCCGTAAATATCGTTTTCCGTAAGTAAGAAAAAAATTACAATCACTTAAAGGCTTAAAGTTCTTAGTTTAGTCAGGTAAAATTGCTTAGCAGATCTTAGTACTAATTATAGTAATTTAGTCTTTCTCATGTAAGTAGGTTTCTGGGGAACTTTAATCAAAGGAGAATGAAGCTGTACAAATACTTTAATTTTACTGTTTGTATCTTTTTTCAGTTCCTCATATCTGTTTCCGTTTGGTTTAGCTGAAGAATGGCTGCGTTTAACCAATACAGTGAGGATTCATTATCAATAAAAGTCAAAAGAGGATTACTTTACAATAATAAATATCATTAAAAAAAAAAACAGGCTCTTCCCTGGAGAAAATTTCTCCAAGTAGAACTAATAAAACCACAATTTCTCATCAGCCATAATTGCATAATTCAGAGGGCAAGGTGGTACAAATAGCAAAGCTCTGACTCAGGGAAAAAATCTTTTTTTTTAATAGTCATATAAGAGAATGGAAATAGAAATATAGAATATCACAATTTCAGCCAGTGCTTCATATTTATATAAACCATTTTGGTTTGGTTTGGTTTGATTTCGTTTGGCTGACTTGGATTGGTAACATTAAAATAACACATTACAGAATTTTTTTTTTTTTTTTTTTTTTTTGAGATGGAGTTTCACTCTTGTTACCCAGGCGGGAGTGCAATGGCATGATCTCGGCTCATGGCAACTTCTGCCTCCTGGGTTCAAGCAATTCTCCCACCTCAGCCTCCCAAGTAGCTGGGACTACAGGTGTGCGCCACCATGCCCAGCTAATTTTTGTGTTTTTAATAGAGACAGGGTTTCACCATGTTGACCAGGATGGTCTTGATCTCTTGAGCTCGTGATCCACCCGCCTCAGCCTCCCAAAGTGCTGGGATTACAAGCGTGAGCTACCGCGTCTGTCCTACAGAATATTATGAAAGGACAGAACCTTCCACTTCTATGTCAGGAATTTGTGCTCTAAACACACATTGAACACTTCCACCAAGGGAAACAGTCTCTGGGAGCAGAGGAAGTCATGGTGCACGCACTGTTCCTTTTGTGAATCCTTACTAACTCTGAAAGCTACGCAGTCAGAAAGGATCCAATATTTATTTTTGGATGCTTTATTAAAGGGAAAGTATCCTTATTAAAGGGAAAGTATGATTGTGCTGTATAAAACTGCTCTCAAACTAACACCAGTGTGCATGTTAATATTCCAAATCTTTCAGGCCACAGTCCCATTATGAAAATAAGGAAAATATTCTTGATTGCTTCTTTTACTAACATTTACTATTATTCCAATATTTTGCATATTTTTTAGTAAAAAATTTTGACAAAGTATTTTTCCACTTTTTTGAAAGTTAATGAGATTAGTGAGTAAGCAGAATTCAAAACACAGATCAATGGAGTCAACGATACATTCATTGTATTAAGTGAACTTGAAGTTCCCATTTCTGATTATATTCCTACAATTATAATGACAAAGCCATTCATTTCTATGTAGCTCATAATTAAAACTGTAACAATCCATTACACAAAACTTGTAAGATTTTATAAGCATAATAAATATCACTATATATATGAACTTCGGAATAAAATTAAGAATATTTTGTTTCATAGTATAGAAAAATATTAAAAATATTAAAATATTAGCTACTTATGACAAATGCCAAAGATAAGTATTTTGAAATTAATGTACATGCATGCATAATTAATTTATATCGTTCTTGTTTACCAAAAAAAAGATTCAAAGCATGTTTATTTCATCATAGAAAATTCATAAGAACTGTAATGAATATTGAAAAGCAATTGATAATAGTTTTTTAAAGTGTTCTATATTTTTACTAGGCATCTTGGATTTCTCTGAAGTACAAGTCTCAGAACATCCTCCAAAAGAATTAATCAAGAGTAAGATGTAGTGAGAGGCTTATGCCCCAAAAAAGCCATTCTGTTGCTGAGTTATACTCATGTTTATATTAAAGCAAAGATTTCTAATGTCAGACGCAAAATATCCAGAAAATGTGTTTATTAAGAAAATAACATTATCACATTCCTTCAATGGTGCAAAATAGCTTATATTTTTATGCTCGCCAAATCTCTCCTCTTCCAGTGATGTGTACATTAAACAGTCATCTAAATCCAGGCCACTGGTTTACACTCTCACTCCTCTTCCAAGATAATGTTGGGACAATTGCACATCTTATTTGTGAGTCTGTAAACATATTCTGCCTCTGGCTCCTGTTCCTGCTTTTCCTCAGCAGGGAATATTTTCCAAATACACTTCTTTCCCTGCCTCTCCATCAAGCCTTTAAAAATGTTACTCATTCTTCAAAATACAGCTAAAATGTCACTTCCACTCTGAAGTCTTCAGTAAGCAGAAGCAGGAATGAATGAATCACATCTTCCTCAGGGCTCCCTAGCAATGTGTTTATACTTAACTTTTGACACTTGCCAATTCATGCTTTTTGTTATGGTAATTTTGAAACACATTTTTCTTCCCAAGTAGATTGTAAAAACATTTAGGCCAGAGATGACACCTTAGTAAACATTGGATGAATTTAATTTAATTGCAAATGTTTGCTCAAAATGGATAGAAAAAAATGAAAATATGTGTTTGGCTCTTATTGTTGAAATATATTTCTCTTCGACTTCACAGTTATTTCTAGTAGTAAATGAACTCAGAGATATTGTTCATGAATATAGGCTCTTAATAGATATTTTCTGATGAGATGTCCTTTTTCAAAATTTCTTACGAGGAACACAAAAGCTCTGGAAACTTTTTTTTTTTCTTTCCTGGAGTCTAAATAGAAAGCCACAGTAGATTATTATCTTCACTACTCCTCAATTAAATTGTTAATTAAGCTTTTTCTGACCCTGTTAAGACCAGTGGTTATCAACTTTTTGGCAAACAAGCATCTCTTTTCAGTATCAACAGTATCAGAAATCTCTATTGCTGTTTTTTTGTCATATCCTCAACACGTAAAACAGTGCTCAGCTTATTGGCCTTCTTCTAGATCACTCCCGCTAGTGCCCTACTCCAGCATTCCTTAGACCTCAAGGAAACCTTGAATTAATTGCACCATCACTTGTTCCCCCACCACCCATCAACTCTCCACACTCTCACTCCCCTCCTTGCTGAGTTTAGTATCTACGATTCATCGTTCTATTTCTCCTTTGCATACATCCCCAACTCACTCCATCGTACAAGCTGGACTACGATCCAACCCTCGTTAAACCCGACTCTCCGCATATTCTACTTCTGCCTCAGCAAGTGAAAATGGCTGCAGAAGAACACTCTCTGTGCTGAGCTTCTTCATTTTAAATCTGTATCCTTGAATCACTAGTGGAACTGAAGTGCTGCACTGAGCAGTACGGCTCTCTTCTTCTTCTTTTTTTTTTTTTTTTTGCACACATATGCAGACATCTTTATTCATTAAATATTTCTTGAATGCCTACAATGTATCTAAATATATTTGTTCACAGTAAATATTTTTTTTTTAAGAGAAGGTCTTGCCTAGGCTGGAGTGTGGTGGCACAGTCTTGGCTCACTGTAACTCTATTATTCTTAACAGATAATTTGGCTTCAGGTTTCACAGAGATTTTGCACTTGCTCTCCTCAAATTTACCAAATAACTCACATGTGTAACCTGACCCTCTGCATGTCCCCCATTATGCTGGATGAACTCTCTGTATGTCTGTCTATGGCCTATTTCACAAGAAAAATACAACCCAGAAAGGGTTAAGAATGTGTTCATGTGAGGGTCTAGCCTTTGAACTTATGAACCTAGGCATTCTGATGCTCATAAATCGCCAAAGTAAACATTATTTTCTAGGGTGGCAAAATGATAAGTAACATGTGAAGAAACACTAGTTAGATAAGCTTGGATTCAAGTCATGACACCACCTTGCCCTAGTTGCCTGACCTTTGTCATAGTATTGAAGTTCTCGAGGCCTATATTTTCTCATTTGTAAAATGAGGATAATAATAGCTGTGTTACAATTAATTCTTAGGCCATTACTGAACATTAAGGGTGTACCCTATAAATTTTAATGTTCTTCTTTTCCACTTACAAAGAAACTGAGTCTTGGTCACATATTCTTTGCATGGCCCATGGAGAAAAACATGACAGAAATTCCATAACTGTGAGTTAATACATCAGAAAGCAAGTAAAGAATAAGTAAGGAGACATTTACTAGAACATGCACATTTGAGTTCATTTCACTTTGAACTTTTAAATATTACTGGGCATTACTCTCTTCATCCTAATCTGAGACATAAATATAGAATATAAATTAGTTAATTTTGGTAGGACAAGGTAGGTCAGAAGAATGCACAAAGTGTCCCATGATGGGGAGCCTGGAATTTCTTCCTATTATGGCCCATCATTGCTCTATAGTCAACACCAGCTCACAATAGTGTGCTTCTGTTGTTTATTTTACCTTTCTTACCTTAACTGTATGGTCGTACAGCTTGCAAAATAGCCTATTTGTACCTTTCCAGTTGTAATTACCTCAAGTGGTGCCTTCTAATCATGGCAAAGACAAAAGATAGGCACAAAAGCCTCTGCAGTGACACTTGAAATGTTGGCCACTTAGAAATGTTGTCAATGAGAAATTTTTGAAGCCATCTTTCAAATCTTCTTGTCTAGTGTTACCATATTGTGACAGGCAACTTTAAAAGAGAGAATAAATCTTCTAAGCTACTATTCTTTCTGCAAGTTGCAGATTTATTTCCTTTTCAAATTACAGCCTTCACTCTTGCTTAATTTTCATTGTCCTAATAATTCATCACAGTAGGCTTCATCTCAATGTGACAGCAAAAAAATGGAACCTTTGCTGGTGCTCAATGAATTCATATGTGAGGAAAGAATGTATTCGGAATAAATGTTAATAAAATGCAAGCACAGATTACCAGATAATGTTAAGACACAGCTATATACAGACAATCAAAGGAGGCTGCTTCAGATAAAATCCTATATTATTTATGATTACTATTTAATTTTTCAATTCCAGATAATTTACCATTACTAAAATGGTTATGATTGAAGCTGACCTCAATGTCACTTTATTCAACTAAGAGCACAAGTAAATATGTAATTTAAAAACCAAATACTTAAAATCCTATCAATACAAGTTGAAAGTTAGTAAATAAATTTCAGTCAATAATACCACTTTTTAAAAAAATTAGCATATCCAACCTGTACTCATAGTACCTATGGTAAATAAGGGAGTGAAAGCCAGGAAATACAAAATAAAATTTGGAATACAAATTTAAATTCAGCTTTCACAGATATGCCTTTTTCCTGTAGCCCAAATAAATATACTTATGTCTGAAAACAAATACAAGACACGGAACCCACATGTCACTTCCTTTGACATCTGTCATACTTTCTAAGGATGTATAGAATTTTAAGTACAGATGTGCCCAAAATAAATTCTTTTCTATATTAGGGTAGTGAGATACTGAATGCTGTGCATTTATTATTTTAATTGATGATTATTACAAACATCAGATATATGTTTTTGGTTCCATTTGGCTAATGAAGGGATAGCAAATTCAAATTACTTCAGGTGCCTGACAAAAAAATGTAAATGTAGAATCCAGAACAGTGTGCCCTGTTTTGAAGAGAAAAGGGCATGCTCCTTTTAAAAGTATTCAAATTTTAAAAATATATTAAACACGCCAATGGATCAGCCTCCTTTAGTCACCAGTTTTTGACTCCTGGTCTACATTATCTAGCTTTATTCCCTAACATGAAATTACAGAATGAGCACTCCTTTAAAGAGCAACTTTAAGGGACAAAAGGCATAAAAAGTCAGCTATAGCTGTTGGGATTTCCTACTGATCATTTCTTGCAGCTGAGTAAGTCTTAAGAAGCATCAGCAAAGGCAGAGTTGCTTAATAGCAAGGAATACATAGATCAATAGACATAAGGTATTCCTCAGCTTAAACAGAATGATGACCTCTGAATAATATGTGTGGCAGTCTATTTTCCTAATGATTACTGACTTGCAGCAGAGTATTTCTGTGGCCTCAGGAAATCCTAAAGTTCATAGCTTCTTTAAGATTGTTGCTCCAGGAATACCCCAGTCTTTAAAAATACTGAGCAAATCCTAACTTAACCTATTTTGGATAAACATAGTGTACCATATATGGACATTCAGATATTAAAACTATTGTTTACACAGGAAACTGTTCAGGCAGGCCTGCCTTAACATTTCTAGCAGCAAGAAAAATTCATGACTTTCATTATTTTACAGTGAACGCTCAGCATAATGTCAACCCCTATACTCCAGAGTCTCTTCTAGGATGTCAAAATCTGTCTAACTCGTTCATTGATTTGTGTAAGTTTCCATATCTTGCCTGTTCATTAATTATCAAACAGCTGGAGAAGAGGCTATGAATTTTGGCACAGCAAGTTATATTCTTATTACTGGTTAGAAAAGGTTAAAGAAGTAATTTTTTCTCAAATATATCAATATGATAAACTGAATTTTAAAATGATAAGTCTTGCTTAGGATTTAATTTATTCATTCTGTTGTCTTATCAGGTAAATAGTTGCCTCCTCCATGTGAGTTTATCACACTCAATAGTTACACATGGAGATTTAACTAATTTAAGATTGCTTTCAGACTCTACAGATGGGCAAATTGCATCCAAAATACTCCTCCCTTAAAATATAAACTTTTAAAATAAAAACAAAAATGAAAGTTTATGTTTACCATGCACATGATCAGAAATTAACGCCTACCTGTTTACTAGATTGCTTCTTCATTTTTGGCCAGCTCAACATAAAATGAAGTAGAACAGAATAAATGTTATGGGAAGTAAAAAAAAACCTGTTTGCTCTAAGAGTTTAGATAAGAGTTAATGATGTATATCCTTCTCCCTAACGGAGCAAAACATCCAGGAAAAAAAGAAAAAAAACCATGACAACAAGACTGAGAGACAGACTTGCTGTTATCCAAATGATTCAATTAAAGTTGCCTAAAGTCATCTCAAATCAAGTGTTATAAAAGATTTCTAAGGATCTGCCAAAGTACAGAATTATAAGTGCTGATGTGGCCAAATAAAGTCAGTAAAATAAGATAAAGTCAGTAAAATGTTTCAATTTTTAGTATTCTGTCTTTTTTCATCAAAGATGATATAAGAAGACTGTAAATTCCAGAGATCTCACTGATTCCCTTTTGCTTGCTCCCATAAAATAAACTTCTTATGAAAAGCAAAGCCCATTTCCATCTGACTGTCTCAACTATGCTGACTCTACCACCAGGGTGGTTTGGCATGGTTTCTTAATCCAATTCTTCAGTAAAAGCATATTTGTGAAATCATTTACTGTAAGATTTTGTGATTACAATAGGAAAAATATACCAGTTTGACTTGTCTTACTAAAGTTTGCTTTTAACCCTGGTCTCTTTTTAATACGTTGCAATATTGTTATTTTTGCTCTCATTATTATTATTTTATCATTGCTTGTGTTTTTATTGTTTTAATAATTAAGTCACCCAATTGCTTAGACCATAATTATCAGAAATAAAAGGGTCCTAAAGACAGTCACCAAAATGAAAGGGAAAGTCACTTAAAATTTGTCTAGAGTTTAACTGAGTGAAAGGGTAAGTACTTTATACACATGGTAGAGTATAATCAAAATTCTTGGTGTAGACTTATGAGTTTTGACACCAAAAATCAGAAAATAAGCCATTTGTAACTCATCTCCACACTCTTTATTCCAAACCTTTTTCACAAGACTGCACTGTACTTTATTGTGTCTATCTCCAAAACCCCTTAAGGGTAGCGTTCAGCTCATTCAAACTTCTAGGATGCTACTTTTTCACCTTGGCTCTGGTAATCTAAGTCTCTGTAGTCCAAGAATGTAAATTGGATAATACACCATTTTTATTTACTACATTTCCCTGAAAAGGACTGGCTAATTAACAACAACACAAATTTTAGAAACAAATTTTAAATGCCCACTAGGTGAAATGCATTATCCATAGCTGAACAGTAAGGCAAGGACTAACACAGGGTCAGCTTTCTACAGAAATATTATTAGAAACTTTGGAAAGAAAAGTATGCTCTTATAAACCAAAACTGTAAGTCATTTATATATATAAACACAGTAAACCAATATATATTTTTAAAGTCTATCCTGGAGATTATATGCCTATGGCTTCTTGACTAGATCAAGTAAAAGTGGATGAAGAGACAGAAAAAAAAAGGAGACACCACAAGAGTATTTTAGTTACACATACATTTATTGGATTTGTAGATTTTGTTCCAAAATGTGAAAGTTGTAAATATTGAAAAATACACGTCATCTACAAATGAAGGCAATTTGGCTTCCTCTCTTCCTGTTTGAATATCATTTATTTCTTTCTCTTGTCTGATTGCCCTGTCTAGAACTTCCAATACTATGTTGAACAGGAGTGGTGAGAGAAGGCATCCTTGTCTTGTATGGTTTTCAAAGTGAATGCTTCCAACTTTTGCCCATTCAGTATGATATTGGCTGTGGGTTTGTCATAAATGGCTCTTATTATTTTGAGGTGTGTTCCATCAATATCTAGTTTATTGAGAGTTTTTAACATGAAGCGATGTTGACTTTTACTCAAGGACTTTTCTGCATCTATTGAGATAATCATGTGGTTTTTGTCTTTAGTTCTGTTTACATGATGAATTACATTTATTGATTTGCATATGTTGAACCAACCCTGCATCCCAGAGATGAAGCCAGCTAGATCATGGTGGATAAGCTTTTCAACATGCTTCTGGATTTGGTTTGCCAGTATATTATTGAGGATTTCTGCATCTATGTTCATCAGAAATATTGACCTGAAGTTTTATTTTTTTGTTGTATTTCTGACAGATTTTGGTATCAGGATGATGCTGGCCTCATAAAAATGAGTTAGGGAGAAGTCCCTCTTTTTCAGTCGTTTGGAATAGTTTTTGAAAAAAAATGGTAACAGCTCCTCTTTGTACCTCCAGTAGAATTCAGCTGTGAATCAGTCTGGTCCTGAACGTTTTTGGTTGGTAGGCTATTTATTACTGCCTCAATTTCAGAACTTCTTATTGGTCTACTTAGGGATTCTTTCTAGTTCAGTCTTGAAAGGCTGTATATGTCCAGGAATTTATCCATTTCTTCTAGGTTTTCTAGTTTGTTTGCATAAAAGTATTAAATAGTATGCTCTGATGATTGTTTGTATTTGTATGGGGTTAGTGGTGGTAGCCCCTTTATCATTTTTTATTGTATCTATTTGATTATTCTCTCTTTTCTTCTTTATTAGTCTGGCTCATGGTCAATTTTATTAATTTTTTTTCCCAAAAAAACAGCCCCTGGATTCATTGATATTTTGAAGGGTTTTTCATGTCTCTATCTCCTTCAGTTCCATTCCAATCTTGATAATTTCTTGTCTTCTGCTAGCCCTGGGGTTTGTTGCTCTTGGTTCTCTAGTTCTTTTAATTGTGATGTTAGGGTGTCAATTTGAGATCTTTCTAGCTTTTTGATGTGGGCATTTAGTGCTATGCATTTCCATCTTTACACTGCTTTACCTGTGTCCTAGAGATTCTGGTCTGTTGCTTCTTTGCTCTCATTGGTTTCAAAAAACTTCTCGATATCTGCTTTAATTTCATTATTTACCCAAGAGTTATTCAAAAGCAGGTTGTTCAATTTCCATATAGTCCTGTGTGGTTTGAGTGAGTTTCTTAATGCTGAATTATAATTTGATTGTGCTGTGCTCCGAGAGACTGTAATTATGATTTCAGTTATTTTGCATCTGCTGAGGAATTTTTTACTTCAAATTATGTGATCTATTTTAGAGTAAGTGCCATGTGGTGCCAAGAAGAATGTATATTCTAATTTCTTGGGGTACAGAGTTCTGTAGATACCTATCAGGTCCACTTGATCCAGAGCTGAGTTCAAGTCCTAATATCCTTGCTATTTTTCTGTCTCAATGATCTGACTCATATGCAGAAAATTGACACTGGATTCCTTCCTTACACCTTATGCAAAAATTAACTCAAGACGGATCAAAGACTTAAATGTAAAAATAAAAACTGTAAAACTCTGGAAGAAAATCTAGGCAATATCATTCACAACATAAGCATGGGCAAATATTTCATGATGAAAACACAATAAACAACTGCAACAAAAGCAAAAGTTGACAAATGGGATCGAATTAAACTAAAGAGCTTTTGCACAGCAAAAGAAACTATCATCAGAGTGAACAGATAACCTACAGAATGGGAGAGAAATTTTGCTTTTATCCATATGACAAAGGTCTAAATATCCAGCATTTATAAGAAACTTAAACAAATTTATAAGAAACAAACAACCACATTAAAAAGTGGGCAAAGACATGAACAGACATTTCTCAAAAGAAGTCATTTATATGGCCAACAAACATGAAAAAAAGCTCAACATCACTAATCATTAGAAAAATGCAAATCAAAACCACAGTGAGATAGCATCTCATGCCAGTCAGAATGGCTATTATTAAAAAGTCAAGAAACAACAGATGTTGACAAGGCTGTGGAGAAATAGAAATGCTTTACACTGTTTTGGGGAATATAAATTAGTTCAAACATTGTGGAAGTCAGTGTGGCAGATCCTCAGAGATGTAGAACCAGAAATACCACTTGGCCCAACAATCTCATTACTGGACATATACCCAAAGGAATATAAATCATTCTATTATATAGATACACACATTCTTATGTTCACTGCAGCACTATTCACAATAGCAAAGACATGGAATCAACCCAAATGCCCATCAATGACAGACTGGAAAAAGAAAATGTGGTACATATATACCATAGAATACCCTGCAGCCATAAAAGGAACAAGATCACATCCTTTTCAGGGGCATGATGAAGCTGGAAGCCATTATCAACAGCAGACTAACATAGGAACAGTAAACCATACACTGCATGTTCTCACTTATAAATGGGAGCTGAACAATGTGAACACATGGACACAGAAAGGAGAACAGCACAAGCTGGGGCCTGTCCAGGGAGCAGGGGAAAGGAGAACATCATGATAAATAGCTAAAACACACTGAGCTTAATACCTGGGTAATGGGCTGATAGGTGCAGAAAAGCACTGTGGCACAAGTTGACCTATGAAGCAAACCTGCATGTCCTGCACATGTATCCAGAACTTAAAAGAAAATTAAATTTAAAAAAAAAGAACATGTACCACATTTTCCCTATACACCATGGAATATTACGCAGCCATCAAAAACGATGAGTTCACGTCCTTTGTAGGGACATGGATGAACCTAGAAACCATCATTCTCAGCAAACTGACACAAGAGCAGAAAATCAAACACTGTATGTTCTCACTCATAGGCGGGTGTTGATCAATGAGAACACATGGACACAGGGAGGGGAGCACTACACACTGGGGTCCGTTGGGGGGAAATGGGGGAGGGACGGGGGTGGGGAGGTGGGAAGAGCTAGCATGGGGAATGACAGATACAGGCGAGGGGACAGAAGGCAGAAAACCACACTGCCATGTGTGTACCTATGCAACAATCTTGCATGTTCTTCACATGTACCCCAAAACCTAAAATGCAATAAAAAAAATAAAAAAAGAATAAAATCTAATAATTCAAAAAAATTAAATGAAAAGAAATAATGGAAGAAAAACTGTATAGTCCATTTTTTTTTTATAAGCTCAATAATACTCTGGAAAAAATACTTAAGAAAGTAAGCACAGTGGTAACATATAGAGAAGTTTCTGGGAAACCAGGCAGATGAGATGAAAATAGAAATATGTGGGATAATTTACACTATGCATATTTTTACAAATTTTTGGAACCATGTGAATGTTCTACTTACTGAAAATTAAATAAAAAGTAAATGAATGTCTAATAGTAAAAACTATGTAAACACACATTTATTAAAGAGTTTTCACCCTCTCTTGCTACGTCTGTGTAATTGAATTCTCATTCTCAGCCCATGATTCTGAGTGTTCTGATACATGGTTTGTGTTAGAGTCACCGGCAGGAAACACAAAGTGATGGGAGTTCTTTCTTTCTATAATGTCACAAAGAGACACTCTCCCTCTTTTCACATAATATATCTTATTTCCTTTTAAATTTATGTTTTTATTTTATTCAAACCTTTTTTTAAATTTTCACAGGTCCAATTTTTTTGATCATCCAGAAATTATTCTGCCTCTAAACTTTGTTAGTGAATGTAATTTACTTAAGTTTAGGTAAAATGTGATCAGTCTTAGGAATTGATACTCATTTTACAATTTGTCTTAGATCTCTGCTCTTTATATTGGTATCTTTTCAATATTATATTGTGACTAAGATTCTACTTGATTGTTATTTCCATAACCAGCTGGGTTCAAACATTTTAGTTGCTATAAAACTGCTACTTACTGAAACACTCTTTTAAGACTGTTGTAAAGGGCAATATTTTAAAATGCACTTTCTTCTTCAAAAAGCCCAAAGTTGCCCTAATTTGATTCTTACAATCTTTCTTCTGACCAATTCCATAATCCTTCAGTTTGATCAATTTCAGCAACCCCTTCTGTAAAACATGTGAAAATGTCATGTGTCAGCCCTCTAATTAGTCAAGTGAATTTTTCCCGACAAACTGGAGGCTGGGATGGTAGTGACAGTCACGAAACTTCAGCATCTACGTGCAGGAATCACATTATTGTTTTATCGCTCCTTTTGAATAGATGATATTTACTGTGAATTTGATGTTTTTTTAATACTATTGAACTATGGAAAATGGAACAGTTTTATCTGATTTCTGTGCTGCCATTCCCAGAAAACCCTGAGATGCTTTGCTACACTTATAGATTTGAACACCTAGAACAAGACATAATAAATTAATAGTGACCAACATTACCCTCCATATACACACACAAAGAAGTAAATAGAGACAGTTCCCTATTGGGGCTTTAAACAAAGTTATCAGTTTTGTAGTTAAGCCACTAAAAAAACGCAGAAAACAGTATGCATAAACTGAAAGACTGTTATACAACAAACTTGAAAATGTTATATTTACATGGCAACCAGCTTATTATATTTACATGAACATCTGGTGCACGTTCACTAAAATCTTAAAAACAGATGGACATGAAGAAAGAACTAGTAATTAACAAAGCTATATGTTGATTGAATCAGCATGTGGTTAATTTTAATGATTGCTGATCTTTATTAGGGATGGTGAGACTTTTAAAAATCAAATCTCTTTAACTGACATGTCAATTGACCAAGGAGGTGCTGATAACTACTCCGGTTATTAACATGTTATTTCAGTAGTTGCCACAGCACCCTAACTCTACAAGGCATATTTGTAGAATTAAAATTCAAAAACTAAGATTATTTTGCCCCTGAAACCATCTCCTTATTATATCTGCAGATGGGAGCTTAGCAGCAACAGTTATTTTCCTTTGGGAATAATCACATACGATGTATATTATTTGAATATTTCTTCCATGTTCTGAATCATTTCAGTCAACTCAGTGCCTCCTGCTGCCCTTTATCCATCTTGAAGTCACATTCTATACCTCTCTGAGCTCTCCAAATAAGGCACCCTTTTGTTGCCAAGCAACCACAGATTTTCTACAAGTGTCTGTGCCATGTGTACTTAAACTGCAGTTGGCCTTTTTTTCCTTTAAGTTTTCCAAGTTTAGAAAAATAAATATATGAAATACAAGTAAAGCTATGTGTGTTTTGAAGAAGGTACTGGGACCTCAGAAACCACCAAAATAGCAGAATCCCTTTTCAGATGTGTCCAGATATGTACCTTTAAAAAAGGAAACCTTTAAAAATATGTCTTTTGTTTTATTTGACTTCTAGGGAAGGGTCTTGCTCTGATGCCCATGCTAAAGTGCAGTGACATAATAATAGTTCACTGGAGCTTCAAATTCATGGGCTTAAGCAATCCTGCCTCAGCCTTCCAAGTAGCTGGGACTACAAGTATGTGCCATCACACCCTCTAACAACAAAATGTTAACAAAGTAATTAATTCATTAAGCAAGCAAGAATTACAATGTCAATATTCCCTAGAATAGAAAATATTTTATGGCTGGGTGCAGTGGCTCACATTTGTAATCCCAGCACTTTGGGAGGCTGAGGAGGGTGGATCACAAGGTCAGGAGATCTAGACCATCCTTGCCAACATGGTGAAACCCCATCTCTACTGAAACTACAAAAAATTAGGTGGGTGTGGTAGCGCATGTCTGTAATCTCAGCTACTCAGGAGGCTGAGGCAGGAGAACTGCTTGAACCCGGGAGGCAGAGGTTGCAGTGTGCCAAGACCGTGCCATTGCTCTCAAGCCTTGGTGACAGAGAGAAACTCTGTCTCAAAATATATATATAAAGAGAGAGAGAGAGACAGACAGACAGATAGATAGACAGACAGACAGACAGATAGATAGATAGATAGATAGATAGATAGATAGATAGACAGATATTTATGTTTGGCACCACCAAGTGAGGAGATGGCTCTTCCTGTGTGTTTCTATCAAGCAATACAAAGCTTCAACGTGAACACATAGAATGTTAATCTGACAGTCAACTTACAATCAATCAATTAGTTCTAGCAATGGTCCCTTTCTCTAGATGGAGTTTTTTTGGGTTGGATGGCCTTGATTTCCACAGAGAAGTATTGAAAACTTGCTCACTAGTGGCTTTAACACCAATATGGAAAAAGTAGATGGATTTTAGAGAGTAGGTCAGTCACGTCAGCATTGAAGAATGTGTCTTATGGAGGCTTTAATAAAAGACTGAGAAATTATTCAACATTCAAAAAGCAAAACACCTCCCTATAAATTAAGTTTATCTCATTTAAAATCAATTTTATTTACATATTTTATATGTAAATGTTTATATTTCCAGAACAACATAGGCAATTTTATTTTCATGCTGTTACATGTCCTTGAATTAACTATTTTACTTAAGTGTGAGGGAAGATTGATATGAATGATATTTGTCATCATGAGATTTGGCATCTTAAATATAATTCTTTTTTTAGGAAGCTAAATTTAACTGAGTGACCTGTGAATTACAGAAGAGAAATTAATCTTTATCAGCCATATTATAACTAGTTCTTGTGTAACCTAAGACTGGTAAGACACTGAAGTCATATTACCTTGGTGAAAGTCTTGGCTCCATCATATAGCAGCTGTGTGACCTTGAAAATACTTTCTTTCCCATTTCTCAGTTTTCTCATCTGTAAAATCAGAGGGTAATCGTACCTATTTAATAGATTTTATAAAGATTAAATGAGAGAGTGGCATGAGCAAGACAACAAAACAGAAGATCCCGAGGCATCACTCCCTCCACAAAAATACAACTAGAAACTATTAAAAGATAAGAATATCATCCTGGAAACACCAGAACTTGGAAGAGAAGTGGAGAAAATCCCTAGACCCACAGAATTCAGAGAAGCTGCAATGAGTAAGAGAAATACTCACTTTAGAACACACCTCCCTACAAGCTGACATACTGCCACTCCCAGAGAATTTCTCTAAACCCATGGTTGTCAATGGGAGGAAAGAGAATTAGAGGTACATATTTGGTCTCCCCATTGGTTTGGGAACCTTCATAAGAATCTGGCTCTAGTCTTGTCCCAAGGGAACTACTGGGGGTACCAGGAGGACTGAACCACCTGAGGTAAACTGGGGACAAAAAGTAGGTGCTCATCTTAGTGATCAGTGGGCAGATTTCAGTTGCCATTAAGTGTTCAGATCAGTGGGAACACCATGTTGAAGAGAACGCTGAGTGCCATAAGCATTAAAGAAGACACAGTTCATGACAGCTGAATCCCCAACCAAGTCTTTCACAATGCCCAGGTGCTTAGGTGAAGCATTATTTTGACCTGTAAACAACTAAAAGATTGGCATTAGATTCCGGTGTCTACTTTCCCAGAAGACGGTAATTGGGAAACAACCGCAGGAGAGCAGTATCATTCTAGAGCAGTACTTAAGCTCTAGGATTCACTGTAAGTTCCCCCACACTATGAAACAATGGCAGGAAACAAGTTATGTCTAGTGCGGTGCTTTTAATTCTCATGCTCGCTGTAAGTCCATTCTAGAGTGAGAAGCAGCAACAGGACAGTGTTTAGGTTCTGATACTAAGAAGTAATGGTCTCACACCATTAGAGAACACTTACAAAAGCTGGAAGAGGAGGCTTTTTAAATGCACAGACATCAGTGTAAAAACGCAAGGATTTGCGGACTCAGAGAAGTATGACACCACCAAAAGAAGCCAATGAAGCTCCAGTAATGGATTCAGAATAATTGAGCATCTATGAAATATCTGTTGAATTCAGAAGAATTCTCTTAGAGAAGTTCAAAGGATCACAAAAAATAGGGGTATAAAACTAAATAAAATTTAAAACCCAATCCAGAAACAAAATGAGAAATTTAACAACCAATAAAAACACTGTCAACAATTTAAAAAAGAGAAAGCCTAGAAATAAATAATAAATTCTGAACTAAAAAAACTCATTAGAGACTTTCAAAAGCAAACTTGATCAAACAAAGAAAATAATTAATGAGACTGAAAACAAAACATATGAAATTATACAATGAGAAGATCAAAAAGAAAGCAGCATATAAAAGAGAAAAGAAGACCTGTAAGAATTATGGAACACCATCAAGCATGCTGATCTCCAGATATTAATTCCCAAAGTAGACAAGGGGGAAAATTGGCCGGCAAAACATACTTAATAAAAATGGCTAAAACTTATCCAGATTTTGAGGTAGACAACACCATCCAGGTATAGAATGTTCAGAAGTCACCAGTGAAACTCAACACAAAAAGAATTTCCCAAGACATATCATAATCAAATTAGCAAAAATCAAAGACCAAGAAAGAATACTCAAAGCAGCAAGAGAAAAGAAACATATCATGTTCAACAAAGTCCCAATACAGCTTTCAGTAAATCTCTCAGCAGAAACCCTGCAGGCCAAGAGAGTGTGAGATGCTATATTCAAAGTGCTGAAAGAGAAAACAAAACCAAACAACAAAGAATACTCTACCCAAAAAAGCAATTATTTAAACACAAAGAGATAAAGACTTTCCCAGACAAACAGAAGCTGAGATAATTCATCAACAGCAGACCTGTCTTACAGAAAACACTAAAGAGAGCTTTTCAATCAGAAATAAGTAGATACTGACACACAACAAACAAAAAATCTAAAGGTAAAAAACTCACTGGTAAAAGAAAGAAAACAGACACATTCAAAATAATAATGTAACTATGATAAATAAACCACTTTTATTTTAAATATTAAAACTAAAAGAAGCCAGGCATGATGGCTCACACCCGTAATTCCAATGCTTTGGCAGGCCAAGGCTATTAGACCAGGCTAGGAGTTGGTGACCAGTCTGGGAAACATAATAAGACCCCATCTCTATAAAAAAATAAAATAAATAGCAAGGCAGGCTGCCATGCACCTGTACTTTTACCTACATGGAAGGCTGAAGTGGGAATGCAAATCTATTAAAAACAACAAAACTATAAAAACTGGTTAAGATATAGGCAATGAAAAACATCAAAAGTCAAAGTGTAACAGCGGATGGTGTTAAAGTGTAGAGTTTGTTTTTGATACTTTCTTTGTAATCAATGCTAAGTTGTTATCAGTATAGAATAGCCTGTTGCAACTCTAAGATATATTTTGTAAGCTTCATGGTAACCAAAGAGTAAAAATCTGTAACAGATACACAAAAATTTGTAGCACAAAATCAAAATAGACTACAAGAAAAAAAATCCCTCACTGGGCACGGTGGCTCAAGCCTGTAATCCCAGCACTTTGGGAGGCTGAGGCGGGTGGATCACGAGGTCGAGAGATAGAGACCATCCTGGTCAACATGGTGAAACCCCGTCTCTACTAAAAATACAAAAAACTAGCTGGGCGTGGTGGTGCATGCCTGTAATCCCAGCTACTCAGGAGGCTGAGGCAGGAGAATTGCCTGAGCCCAGGAAGCGGAGGTTGCGGTGAGCCGAGATCGCGCCATTGCACTCCAGCCTGGGTAACAAGAGCGAAACTCCATCTCAAAAAAAAAAAAAAAAAAAAAATCCCTCAACCACAAACAAAGACAGTAACAGAGAAACATAAATAAAATAAAGAATATATAAGGCCATTACAGAAAAAAGAAATCGAATTAGACATAAATTTTAAAAGATCTAAATAAATGAATAGCTATGACATGCTCATTTATTAAAACATTAAATAGTATGACTATCCCAATTATTCCAAAATATAATAACCACCAAAGTAAATATAATATCAATAAATATCTCAACAGGAGGCTTGGAGAACTTGACATGTTGATTTCAATGTTTACATGGAAAGCAAAGGGTCAAGAAAGCCAAGGCATTGATAAAGAAGGGCAGTGTAGAAGATCTTTCTACGTAAGGTATAAAGACTTATTATAAATCTATTACAAATTGTGTTGTCAGCACAGAAATCACAAGTAGACTACCAGACTGAAAGATCTAGCCCAGAAACAGACCCATACATGAAAACCTGACAAATGAATCGGAAAAGGGTAAAAAAGACTGGAAGATAGTTTGTGAGCAGAATTCCTAAATTTCATGTGAATAGTAAAATAATAAATAAATAAATGACAGTTAACAAATAAGTTGATTCAATTAGAAAATTTAGGCCATGAATTATCTTGTTTGGCTGTCTGAATATCAATTCAATAGACCATGTAAACTGAATGAATCACCACTTGACTTTTTGCTGTGCAAACGAAGTCTGAAAGACATTTTAAAGAAAGACGAATGTTTTGAGTAATTGACATTTTCTCTAGACAGACAGTAGTGATATTTCGTAGCAATGTGGTAATATCAAACAGGTCACATGAAAGGAATGCCACTTTTTTACTGAAAGTGGGGGAAAACACTGTGGAGAAATTCACCTTCTTGTCTAGATAATTGGAAGTCCTGCACAGAGTAAAAGACAGAAGGTTTCTAAGGGGACTAGGATGCTTGTTTCCTGAGCTTCAGCACTGCATTATTTTAGCCTAGTATTCTTTGAAAATGGATTTATCATCTCTGGGCTTTGAGCCTCTAGACCTTAACTACAATGATCAACTTACCAGGGAGATTCCCTTGGATCAAGGTCAACCACAACCTATCATGTTCAAGAATCATGAGTCTCATAATCAGTTTTAAAATGCAAAGCTCTATTTTATAGCACTCTATAATAATAAAGAATGATTTTTCTGAATCTCTAAACATGTTCATGACAAGAAATGAACATACAAAACTGATATTATGAGAGTAGCAAAATCTGGCTCCAATAAAAATTGCACTGGTGAGGAGGTTTTAGGGGGATCTCAAACTCAAAATGTAAGCCTCACAGATAAGAAACGCTGCCATGTACTACAGTGTCTTTATTCTCACTCAGCAGTTACAGGGATCAGCAAAACATTGTTAGAAATCATTTCAGTTACCATGGATGGTATTGTCAAGGTGGGATAAATTAAACTGATAAATCCCAAGAGTGATCAAAAATATCTAACAACATGAAATAAGTCAAAATATGAGTCAGGCAGTGCTGCCAAGATGTTTTTCAAAGCTCCCACAAGCATACTATGATTAGAAAATCTACAGTTTTGAAGGAAAAAAAAATAGACCAATTGCCAGGTAAGTATAATCATATAGGTCTGGCATTTGTCAGAAATGTGGCACTGGAACCAAATCATGGCCAAAACAAGGTGCAGAGTGTATGTAAGTGACTTAGGCTGTTTCACATTGTCATCCAACCTCACAACAGACAGCACTGTGTTCTATTGGCAAGTGTTTTGTGTCTTCTCAACTGAATGCTACATGAGAGTAACTTATCACCTACTAGGGGCAACAACCTAAGTATCTGGAGACAAGAAAGACTTAAATTAAGTCTCCACCTAAGAAAGAATTCATGTTCTTCTGCAATAAAGAATTAGCTTTGAAAATATACTGGAAATCCTCAGATATGTTTTTCTAACATACTACGTAAATGAAGAAAAAATGATAGCTATTGATTGGAATTAAAGAGAGAAAAAATGCTGAAAGGAAGGGTGAGGGAAGGAGGAAAGAAGCAGCTGAATTATCTATAACTACACAAGCCAGAGGAAATATGTTCAATGTCTAATGAAGCAGCTATGCAGCCTCAAAGAGGGTCTTCAATTTTATAGAACTCAATATGAGCCCAAGAAGCTTTTCTTTTAATTTTAATATTCCAATCACTTTTGGAAGCTCCTAACAAGTCAGTCTTACTCTCAGTGTCTTCCTCTGAGATGTTTCCTGGCGTTACTTGCACATTTTGAGAGTAAGTTATAGAATCATAGTTTTCCAGAGCCAGAAAGAACCTTCAAATCTGTCTGTTCCAATCTTAGCATTTTGTCCAAGGTCACAGATCATAAAAGAGTTTTTTGTCCCTGAGTTAATATGTTATATATTTTGTATTTACAGAGTTCTTTAAAACTACTGAAGAACTGTCACAAAAGTAGCAAAATGGTATCATATATGATACAGCCACCTTTCCAGAAGTCAGCTTTCTTACTGTATCTATTATTGATTCTAACCTTGGGAAAGGCTTCCTATTATCCTTCAAATTCTGCTGAAAATGAAGTACTTGGGGTCAAGGCAAAAAATACCCACTAGTAGTGCTCAGACTTCAGGAATAAATGATCTCCAGGATGACATTAGCACAATCCTTCACCTGGGAGACAGCAATGACTAAGAGAAAAGAAAAAACGTACCCAGGTTCAAATGATGACTTTTAGAATAATTTTCTGTTCCGGTCAGGACAGATATTACTCTAATGATCTTGCTAATCTAGCCTTGATTAGCATGACCATGAAAATAATTATCATTTATATGTAATTTTAAATCTTAAAAGCCTTTGTTAAAATGTTCTTTCCTGCTATATGACATGCAATATTGACTAGAGTAATAAATTCACTATGGCGCTTCTGATTTTTTTTTCAAAGGCTATAAATATACACCTTAAACCCAAGTCCTAATATTAGCATATAGACTGGGTATTCAATCTTTAATATGACTTTCTGTAATTAATATTTTAAAATTTTAATGTATATGTATTTTTGGTATGATATGTGGGGAGACACTTCTGTAATGTACATGTATCTTATTTTACTTAGAAAACTAAATTCTTTCTGATCTTCATTATTTCTTCACTTACATCACTCTTAAGAACTTGAAAAGCACATAAACTTAAGTACTTGCTGTCTACTTTGTCCTGATGGTATTTTAAGAAACTGTCTTCACCAAATATTTAGATGAATAGACTCATTTCTGTTTTCAAAAAAATGACTACACTAGTGTCTTTTAATGGTTAATAGATGCATTTAAAATATTGAAACAATAGTCAGATTTTAATATCATAAAATAAATATAATAAAAAGCAGGACAGTGTTTCAAGGAGAGCAACTTGATATCATTTTTAAAGTGTTACATTCCAAAAGTTCGCCTTTGTGAACATATAAAGCATCTA
Source organism: Saimiri boliviensis (assembly GCF_048565385.1). Taxonomy (NCBI): domain Eukaryota; kingdom Metazoa; phylum Chordata; class Mammalia; order Primates; family Cebidae; genus Saimiri; species Saimiri boliviensis. Next base: position 71,851,235 of record NC_133459.1, read on the forward strand.
CATACATTCTAGGAGGGACAAGCCAACTGGCAAACATCCTTAAGTCTGAATGAAGAAAATTTAAGGTAATTTCCACATCTGCAAACATAACACTCTTCCTGACTCTAACCACCAATAAATATATGACAAAGAATCTATCACTATGATAAGAATGTGTCTAAGGAAAGTACTCACATGTTTTTGTCCATATAACTTTCTAAAACTGTATAGAAATTGGTACACAAATTAACCAAGCTCCTAAGAATGGAGTTTAGTTAAAAATGTTTTTATCAATTTATTATTTTTTCAAGTGAGGTTTGGAACAAAATGTTTCTCTTTTATAGAACACTGGTCTAAAGCACACAATACATTAAGATATTAAGAATACCAGTTTTCTGTTTCATTTGTAAAAAGGACGGAGTCCTTTTCTGACTCTGAGGGCAGACAGGTTTAGTGGTGATTTTCAAATTGGTCAGAGTCACTCAAGGATTGTTAGAAATGTAGTTTCTAGCACTTCATCCTGGAAGTTTTGTTTAACAGTTTTTAGGGTAGAGTCTGGGAGACTTTTTATCAAACACTTGAGGTACTTTGGTATAAGAGATCTACTGATCTGTATGTAGGATTCATAAGAATAGTTGAAAAATGATGAAATTTAAAGTAAATTGACAGAGGAAATGAGGCTTCATTCTGCCATCTCCTATCAACATTTGTATAGGAATGTCACTGTGACCTGATAAGCCTCACTGCAAGACAAATATATTTTGAGAATCAAATGAGATAAAGATAATGCAAAGGTATAATAAGTAGGAAAAAATGAAATGATATTAATTATAATTGAATATCCTCCTGATAGAGTAAACTGAAATTAGTGAATACATTTCATAGGGGAGACGCTAAGTTATATGAGGAGACTTCCAAAAGTTCATGGAAAAATTGAACAAGAGCATTGTTTGTGGTGGAGAAGGATCTCTGGTGAAGCTTTCTTAGGTGTTTTTCCTGCCTCCTCCCTCAATTCTCTGCCATAGCCTCCCTGAAAAATCAAAGGGAACATGAGAATGGCAAATGTAGCCTCTTGCAATCTAAAGAAAAGCAGTGGAAAGCTGGGTCACGGATCTGAGAGCAAACAAGGAGTTGACCAGCATAGTAATCTAGTTAGACTGTCATCATTAAAGATAGAAACCAACAAATACGTTGAAGTCTAGAAGCTAGCTTGTTCTAAATATGCCTACTATTGGTTGACTTCTAAGCAGGAGGGTGCAAGAAATGCTCACTTAAAACTGTTAATGATTTGTTTGAGAGGCAGTGAGCAACAGCACAGGTTTTAGGTTGCCACCCTGGCTCTGTCACTTCCAAGCTATAATAAACCTTCTCCCTGCTTTACATTTTTAATCTGTAAATTGTGGTTAATAACATTTGCCTTGGCGCAAATACTAAAAGAGGTAATGAATATACAGAGATTACCACAATGCCTCAACTGACTGTAACAATAATCGTGGCTTATAACATTGTTGGAAACTAGAAAAGAAGAAAATAAAAGTGGTACCTTAATAAACATCTTATAAAATCTTGCTTGAATCTATTTTTTCTATATTTAACTGTAATTTTATTACCATAGTTCATTAAATATAAATGGCATATAACGTGAGATATTTTGTACTCTTTATAAACATCTAAGACACAAAAGCATCCCATTAAACTATGACACAGATATATCTTTCTCTTTTTTTTTTCTCATTTGAACAGAATGTCACTGGAAGTTAAATAGCTTCTGTTTAAAGTAAGCACAAAGTTTCTGAAAAATTGATATTTGATACCCTATAAAGATAGTTCTGTACAATGAATAAATTAAAAGTTTTTACTTTTCATTGTCAATTTACCTACTTTCTATTGCTTTGCTTAATATTTGTTAGACAAGCCTTATGCATGTAGCTCAGTAACAAAATTTAGCCTCACCTCTTTATAAGGTTCTTTTCTTGAATACTTTCATTTTCTTATGTGTTGCCTTTTTCTTATGTGTTCCTTTGCAAGAATTAGGCTCATTTCTCTCAAGACAAATATTTTCTTCTATCATGTCAAATTAATATCACTGTACTTTTCCTGGAACTTTCAGTATATACAGTAACTTTTTGCTAAAATGCTGAATTATAGTGTAAATTTCTTCAAATTATTTTAAACGGATACTAAATTCTAAACGTTTTAGTGTTAAAAAATGTACAAATTCAACTTATGTAACAGCAGTATGAAAAAAACATAATCAAGTTCACACACCATGTCAAAGTAGTTGCCTGAGCAACAACAGTTGTGGTATGGCAAATATTGTAGAATGCTTCCTGATTTTGTTAGTAGATGTGATTGCTGGAATCTGTAAAACATGATCATATTTACTGACATACAAAATCAAAGTGTGGGCAAGAGAAAAGAACAGAAAATAAAGAGAAAAAGAGTCAAACATGGAATTTTCTGTGGAGAATGTTTATTTATAATAGATAGAAAATAATGGCATCTATTTCAATGTTTATGAGAACCCAGAACATATTTCCAATATTTAGCTAAGTATGCTGTGCTTATAACTTACATGCTAACAGGGAAATATGATGTATCTTTCTATTTTAAAAATAGGCCGGGGTTGGTGGCTCAAGCCTGTAAACCCAGCACTTTGGGAGGCCGAGGCGGGTGGATCACGAGATCAAGAGATCGAGACCATCCTGGTCAACATGGTGAAACCCTGTCTCTACTAAAAATACTAAAAATTAGCTGGGCATGGTGGTGCATGCCTGTAATCCCAGCTACTCAGGAGGCTGAGGCAGGAGAATTGCCTGAACCCAGGAGGCGGAGGTTGCGGTGAGCCGAGATTGCGCCATTGCACTCCAGCCTGGGTAACAAGAGCGATACTCCATCTCAAAAATAATAATAATAATAATAGGCAGAAATTTTATAGACATTTCCTCTAAGATTGGTAGGATTTTTATGGTCAAAATTTTGGATGAAAAACTGCATCTTACAGCATAGCTGGGTAAATCATCATTTAAATGATTTAAAGGAATCACCTATTTCTTTTAAATTAAAACAAAACATGATACATGAACATTATTTGCTTAGTAGTAGGGAATAGGCACAAAAATTCTAAAATTAAACTTTATGTGGATATAAAAAATATCATTATTAAGGCAAAAAATATTTCAAATGTGTGGAAGAATGGGATGACTCATGGAAATAGCAATGTGTTGTTAATAGTACCTAATACAGAATCGAATTACGTTTTTATAGCCTTTATAGTCCTAGTTAAACCATTCAACACCCTGAGAGATGAAACAATGCATTTATCTCTAGCTTAAGCAGGTAAAAGGGATTCAGTAATGAGGTCTCTTCAGGGACCACAGATAGAGACTGACAGAGATAAAAGTAGACAAAAGTGAAAAAGAAGCTTGTAACTTATTTGAGGTTGGTTCATCCTGATTCAAGGTGGCATTAACCATAAGTTTCTAAAGCCCCATTGTAGCCAACTGTAGCCACAATCCCACAACTAATAGTTGAGGAAAATATGTTAAATCAACCTGAAGCAAAGAATTAACATTTGAGTTATGATTCACAAAGAAAGAAAATCCTCACCGGGGGTTCCAGAGGGAGAGATATTAGTAGAGTGTGGACTGTTGTATTTAAATATGGAAGCAAAACTATCAGGAAACACTGTAGCATCTGGGAAGATAAGAATGTAATGGGGATAAAGATTTAATTCTATCTCAATTTCCAGATATATCTAAAAAGATACTAAGTTGCTAATAACTAAGAAGCTAACATAGATGCTTTTACAAAATATTGTTCTTACTCATATTGGGACTGACTCGGGTTTAGAGGGAAAACATACTCCCTCTCCTTAGAATATTTTATAACATCTAGGGCCAAATCCCCTCCGTTTTCCAAAATTTCCCTGTTTGTTTTATTTTTTTCACCTCTAACCTATTCCATTCATGCAGATAACACATAAATGAGAGCTAGAAATACTAATGGACTAATATGTAAAATACATACATTTTAAACATAGAATCATGTGTATTTTAATTAACTATATGATAATCAATAAAGTAGTCTGTCATAATTAAAGTCTTGTGAGGAAAGAAAAATGAACCCAAGTAAGTTGTCTGTGTCTGGAAGGGCATACAGACTAGTAAAGAAAGTGTATCTATAAATATCTAATCATAATAAAAGCAGAATAGAGTAAGTGCTAAGTAGAAGCAGAAATACTGTACTGTTGCAATCAGAGAGGGAATGATTAATTGTCATTGGAAAGATCACTGTCAGTGACAGCCTCTCTGAGGAGATGGTATTTAAGTCCTTTTTGAAGGATTTCAATAAATAATGTAGGGAAGATGATTTCAAGCTGAGAGACTACATGAGTAAAGGTAAGGAACCTTGAAAGTGCATGTTATTTTTGGAAAACAGGGAGGAGGAGCAAGTTTTGCAAACAAAAGGTAGATTATAAGGAAGAATAATATGTTTCAACTTACTTGAGCTTCTGATGCATTAGCTGGTTATTTTTAATTGACTGTATGTTATGTATTCTGCTTACATGTCTTAAATGTATGTTGTGGTTGAGTTTACCTGTCATTTGCCAGAAATGATTATCTTTTAGTAGTAATGGTTTTCTTTTCTACTGATGGTCATGCAATACACTCAATTCTACACTTTCTTCTACAGTGTGACATTGACACATCTCAAAAGCGTGGTAGAGAATAATTTATCTCCTGTTTTCCCCAATCTAGCCTTGACTTGATTGTAACCAAAAGAATGTGGTGAAAGTGATGTCACAGGACTTCTGACACTAAGTCAAAAAAGGCCATGCAGTTTCTAACTGGTTCTCTTAACCATAATCCCTCTCAGAATACTTCCGCCTGGAATCCAGCTGATATGCCATGAGAAGCCCAGACAGCACGGACAGGCCATTGTAAGTGCTCCAGGCAACACTATCATATGTTCCTAGCATGAGTCAACCCAGCCCAGGAACCAGCCATGTGACTGAAAAGTTCATTTTAGAAATAGACCCTCTAGTCTCAGCAGTTTCAGCCCTCCACTCAACTTACCCCAGACTGAGGTCCAGATACTGGAGCACAGGATATCTCTTCCTGACATATCTTCTCTAGTTTAACCACCTACAGATTCTGTGAAGATACCAAAATTGTGGCTTTATGGTACAAAGTTGTGTTTTATTATGAAGCAATAATAATTGAAACACTTTTCCTCCCTGAGTAAGAAAATTACTGCTAGGACCTGGTTACCCTATATTCTACAGCCTTCCTTACTGCTTAATCAAGGCATGAGACAAAGTTCTAGCCAAAGGAATATGAACAGAAATGATGTATGAACTTCTAGTCCAGTCCTATAATATTCTTCATTGAATTGTTATGTACTCATGGACATTGCTTTGACCCAACTAAAGCTATGAAATAAGAATAATAAACTTCAAGACAACAAAGAAACAAGACTGTAGGAGACTATGACTATGAATGATGCTCTACTTAGAAAATTGAGTGAAATAAACATCTATTATTTGGGGAGTTCTTTGTTAGAGCAGCTTATTGTTACACTAATTCTGATGTCTGTATGAAAGGATTTCCCTTTCCTGCCATCTTCAGCAATGCCAACAGCCAGGTCTGTAATCCCCAGGTAGAATATTAGAAGTGAAAGCAGACAGGTAGAATATTAGAAGTTTTTTTCTAGAAAGCTGAATGCGTTGAGCAATAACAGAGAGACTGACATTTAAGGATTCTTATTTAAAATCCAAGAGACTACTAAATATAGTGATTTCCACCAAGCCACCAACGTCATCCAAGCACAGATATTTCAGTAAGCATTTTAATGTCTCATTCTAAAATATGAATGAATGGAATCAAAGATTATAACACATCTTTTCTCTGAAGAAGCCTACAATATAAAAGAAAGAAATCAATTTAAGTACATATGACAAAAGGACTCAAAGAAAACAAATAAATAAGAGACTGCTAAATCAATTATTATCATTCAGAAATAAGAATGTAATGTACCCATATAAAATCGTTATATGAAGAAGCGTTCAAACAGAAGAAAGAGCTTTTGTAATGTTTGTAAAAATGCACTAGTCAATTTTTTAAACTGAGGAAACATAATTAGAAAATAAAACTGAGTTAAACATGAGACAAAACGATGGACAAAAAAAAAAAAAAGGGAACTAAAATAAATAGAGAAAAAAATCAATCCAGGAGTTTCAACATTTGATTAATATGAGCTCCAGCATAAAAATATCACCAAAACAATGAGAAAAAATTGTCAAGAAATACCAAAACATTTCCTAGACCATTAAGATATGAGACTCCATATTGAAAGTACCCATCATTAGCCAAAACAACAAATTTTAAAAGACCTATAAAAGGGCAAACTACCATAAGTTTCATGAGATCAGAGAAAAAGAGAATTTACAACTTTCTATGGGAGAAAAAATCATTACATAAAGAACAAAGAATTACACTAACTTAAGATTCCCAACAACAATGTTGAAACCTAGAAAGTTTATTTTGAAAATATTAATAGCATTATATAACTATGCAGGTGAGCAATGAAGTGTAAGAATAGAATAAAAACAATTTTCAACCCTCAATGTCTCAAAAAATTATTTTCCATTTAGCCTTTGTCAGGGAGCTACTAGATGATGAGAAAGAAATTCAAAAAAGAAGAATATTGAATACAGTTTAAAAGAGAAAATAGTGAGGTATGGTGGTTCATGCCTGTATCCACAGCATATGGCGAGGTGGGAGGATTACTTGAGGCCATGAGTTCAAGACAATCCTGGGCAACTTAGTGAGACTCTGTCTCTACAAAAAAAAGAAAAATTAAAAATTGACTGGGCATAGTGGCTCACATTTCTAGTTCTAGTTACTTGGGAGGCTAAGGCAGGAAGGTTAGTTGAATCCAGGAATTCCAGGTTTCAGTGAGCTTTGATGACACCACTGTACTCTAGCCTTGGCAACAGAATACGACTTTGTCTCTGTTTTTGTTTGTTTGTTTAAAGGAAATATAGGAACCAACAGAGAAGAAAATTCCCAGCATTTCTTCTCAGAGAATTCTAAAACAATAGTAGGGCTGAAGAACATTTTCTGATGGAAGCTCTAGGCCAAAGGCTCCACAAGGAATGTGTCCAAGACAACAAAAAGTACTCATTAACTATGTTGCTGTTTTGACTAAGTAGTGGAGGGGAGGGTAATTTATGGAACTTCAAATAAACACAGGATGTGATGATCAGATGTTTGAATAATAATAATTATATAAAAAAGAAGCAATAATTAAACCTTCAGAAGCAAAATTTTATGGTAGAAATATAATCAAAGAATATATCCTTACTTGGTAGCATATTTGCATAATCTCCATAATAATGAATAATAATAAAAATGCTGATTATGTATTTAATAAAATTTGATATAAATATGCAAGGCCAATGTATAAATGATGAAGTCAGGGTTGAGGCATACAAGAAAGTAATTTTTTGTTGTAAGCTTTTTAAAGAATGAATTGATTTTTTAAAAATTATTTTACATGAATTATTTGTACTTAGTCCTTTCATTAATAAAATTAAAGTTTATTTTTTAAAAAATAGCTAACTGGAACATCCTACGAATTAACAATTATATGCTTGTCTTCCAGCTCTAAATCCAAATCTTCAATGAATTTGGGTCTCTGTCTTGCTATCGGTCTCTCTCTCTCTCTCTCTCTCTCTCTCTCTCTCTCTCTCACACACACACACACACACACACACACACGTTGCAGCATGGGATAGAGTTGATCATTGAGAACTCTCTGGAAGTCATGATACATACAGATGGATTCTTTAGTACACTGAAGCTGGCTTCAATGTTTTGAAAACCTCTTATCAAGAGTTGGGATCTATTTTTCCACCTTTTGCATTTTTTTTCTTTTTTTAAAATTTTTTTTATTGCATTTTAGGTTTTTGGGTACATGTGAAGAACATGCAAGATTGTTGCATAGGTACACACTAGTCTTACAACCTGCTCTAGACAATCGAATGTAGTGGAAACAGCGTTGTGTGAGTACTAAGCCTGAGGCTCAGCAGGTTTTTTGTTTTTCTGCTCTTTCTCTTGGGATGTTACCACCTGAACTAACCTGTTGAAGAATGACAGAAGACATGGAACAGAGATCACAGTTTCAGTTGAGCTATCATAGACCAGCCAGCCCCCAACTTATGAAGCAGCTGACTTCAAACACTTGAGTAAGCCCAGCCAAGAGCAGCCAATTCTGCTGTACATTATGAAAACCACCTTTTAAACTCTAATAATAAAATAAATAATATGTGGTTATTTCTGGGGTTTGTTACACAGCTCAGATTGGTGATAAATCTCAACAGAGATGACAAACTTTGGACATAATAATAGTTAAAAAACATTGCACCAAAAGTTGAGCTTCTCTAAGGAGACACTAAAATGACCACAAATTATAGGCAAATGGAGTTGAGAAGGGAATAGGTTCTGAAAAAAAGAAACAACAACAAAAAAAAAAACCTTAAAGATAATGGAGTTTTAACATGTGTATTTTATACGTATTTTTAAATGAGCTTAAGTAATTAAATTTAAAAAGTTATGTTTCATATATGGAAGGAAAAAAGAGAATACAATTTAGAATAACCAATATGGGCACAGAAAATGACAGACATAAACTTTCCTAAGAAATTTTAAATGCAAACAGAAAATGACTAAATGATTTGTGATATTGTGACTTTTTTTTTTTTTGAGATGGGGTCTTGCTCTGTTGCCCAGGCTGGAGTGCAGTGGCATGATCTTAGCTCACTGCAACCTCTGCCTCTTGGGTTCAAGCAATTCTCCTGCCTCAGCCTCCCAAGTAGCTGGAATTACAGGCACACGTGACCACACCCAGCTAACTTTTGTATTTTTTGTAGAGACAGGGTTTTACCATGTCGGCCAGGGTGGTCTTGAACTCCTGACCTCAGGTGATCTACCCACCTCAGCCTCCCAAAGCACTGGGATCACAGGCATGAGCCACTGTGCCTGGCAGATACGGTGAATTTTAAGACCCTAATCAGATCCACTGATATGCCTCTTTAATGTCATTAAAAACACTCAGGAGAAAGAAACATAACTAGTATACAGAGATACATTATAAGAAATTTAAGAAAAGGCATAGACTAAAAATCAGGCACTGTATATCTGTCCTCATAGGATCATATAACAGTGGAGTCGATATGCTGAAAGGTGTGTACATTTCCCATTTGCAAGAACATTTTCATAGTTATTTTACTATAAAGTATTTTTATACTTATTTTATTCCCTACCTCCTAACTTTTTGGCTTAAAAAATAGTAGGAAATGTAAACTTCCATGCTATGATTATGCACCCTCCAGGTTCTCAAAATTCTCTGTCTTCCACTAGCATTGAAAAAGAATGGGAGTGATACACTGTGGGCCATACCTGGAACTAGTTCACATTTACTTTCCCACACTTCAGTTCTATGGCTACATTTAGCTATTGGGAGGTGAGAAAAAAGGAGCTAATTTGTGAGTCCAGGAAGATGAGAACAGAGCCACTGGTGACCACTCAGATAATGAAATGGAATATGGCCCAGCGGTTGTGATACAGTGCCTTTCAGGAGAGCCAGAATTTCCTTCTCCTAGATTCCCAAATCCTACTTTGTTATGACTGGGTTGGAAATTAGAGAAAATGTCAAACTATATAAGGACATCTACTCATTTTACCTTCAATAGGCTATCAGCCATAAAGTTTTTTTTAATGTTTAGGAGTAGTTTACTATGCCTAGTGTTCCATTATTGGAACGCTAATCACGTGGGAGTTATTTATAATCCTACTGCTCAAGGTCATTGCCAAGGTCTTATTGCAAAAATTCAAAAAATTGCAACCTCAGGCATAAATGGGTTAAAAGGGCAAGTTATAAGTAACATACAAATATAGTCATATGACTTTGCTATGAAGAACTTTAATGACAGATTAGGCAACAGAATATGGACTATCTCCTGTGTATATAGTAGTTTGTTAAGTATTGCTTTCGTTATAAGGAGCAAGGATGCTCTTGTCCACAGGTACTAGCATTATAAAAGTCTTTGACAATAAAAAGATTCAAGTACTAAACTAGGAACAGATAAATAAAACTTCTAGAACCTACCAGATAGTATCTTATTTTGATCATATTTGGCTCAAAATGAATAATAAAATGATAAACAGAGAGCACTATGTAATAATTGGAAGGGCTGTTCTCAGTTGTGGCTGGGACAGGTGGTTATTTCTTTCCTAAAAGAATGTTGTTTTGTCCAAACATAGTTGGTGTTGGGGTAAGCTGATAATTGTTCTGGTTTCTCTTGTCTGGGATGCAGGCATGTCTGTGCATAAGTGGTAGCTCTATTGCCCAGCCTGGCAACAGTATTCTTTAACATATTAAGCCATGTACTTTATGGTTGTCTGTCAAAGCAGAAATGTAAAAGCTTATATCATTTGACTCCAAAAGAAGTTTAACAGTAAGTTTGAAAACCAATATTAGTTGATTAAAAAAAGGGGGGGGGGTTCAAAATTACCTTGTTACTTCCTTTAGCATGTCAAGGAAGCAGGCCCCACTGATGACAGACTTTTATACAAGAGCGTTCCCATTGTACAGATGGAACCGAGTAACAAGAGGCAGAAAAAGCAGAGGGGGGAAGGGAAGCAGGTAGTCAGGCTATTGCCCCAACCTGGTTAATGCCAAAAGAGGGCTTTTGCTGTGGTTTCCATGGAGACCTCAAGAGGACAGAGCCTCTACAGAAGCCTAGAAGAGGATGTATCTAAGCAAACAGCATTGTTGTTAGGCAGTATGAGCTCAGTTTTCCTGGTTCCTGGGTGGAATAAAACAAAGCACAGAACTTCATGATTACCAGGAAATAAAAAGCACAGAACTTCATGCATGCCTAATTTTGGCATGAGAATTTACAGACTATCTGGCTGGAGAATGCACAGGAGCAACTACCACAAGGATAGAGGCAAAGACCACAAGAAACAGTCTTCATCAGGAACATATATGTCTTAAACACAGAATTTTAGAAGGATCCACACCAAAAACTTGTTATCAGTCATCAAAATCTCCAACATCAAGAAAGCATTGAGTACTGTGCTTTCATCTGCAATACATTTAATTTTAATGTTAGGGCAAAAGTATTAACCTTATTTTATTGAAGGTACACCTGAACTGTAGACTACATTACTTGCCCAGACCACCTAGTCAGTGGGATTCGGATTCAACCTGACTCCTCACATAAAGTTGATCTTCTTCTCATTTAATGTGGTCTGTAATACATACTGTATTCTGTGCCATCTTTCTGTCCTTTTACAGGGTATATAATTTATAAAATTGTTCTTTTGGATTTTGTCTCTGAAAAGGGCCTTACAGAATATCTTCTATCCATTTTGGTAATAATTCTTCCTCCATAATTATCAGTGAGTATGTTGTTGAGGGCCTGATGTAAGTTTAATGTAACACCTCAAGTTCCCAAGACCTTTACTGCCCTGGAACAAGATCATACAACCCTACTTGAATATCATCCCTAAAGGATCTTTCAAGTTAAGGGATTTCCATAACTTAAAATGAGACACTTCCTCTGACAGTTTAGCTTCAACAATAAAATATTTTACTGCCATTTTTACCTAAAAGATATTACAATCTAGAAGGACTGGGATACAATTAGGTAAAGCCAAGATGTATAGAGATATGATTATATGCAGGGAGCCATCTCTGACATCAAGAAGAGCATAGTCTCATAGAGAAGTCAATTACAACAATGATCATAAATCACTGTGTATCAGATACTGTGCCTGACACTTTACATACAAAGTACAACCCTCAGAGAAAGTTCAAATTAAAGATCATTATTTCTGTTCAACAAATAAGGAAACTGAGGAAACAGAAAATCACTTGTCCATAATCACACAGCAAATAAATTATAAAGCCTGGATATAATGTGATACATGTCAAGATAGAAGAAATAGAGTTAGATGTGTATATCTCTTATTTAAAGCAAGGGTTAAGGAAAATTTGAAAAAAAGAACTTGACACCTAAGCAGGAGTAGTTTGAAGTTTAAATGAGAGTTTGACAGACAAATTAAAGACCACACACAAAAAGTGATATAATACCTAATGTCTCTTACCTATCAGACAGAATTCTTTTTTGTGCATGAATCCTAGTGATTCATCTTCAAGATGAATTGTTTAACCACTTAGACATCAAGGTAAAAATGAAGTATATGCCTGTCACATAACTATAACCTTTTTAACAAGGTACATTTTGCTTTGGAAAGGTAGGGAAATTTCTGGAGTAGGTACAACCACACTTTTGAAACATGTTTCCTAGAAAGAGACCCTGAGTGCCCTGGATGAGTTTGAGAGGCTCTGGTTAGCAGTACAGAGCCCCAGTTCTCACCCCAGCACAGAAACATCTGATGGGTTCAACCTACGTGAGGGTTTGGTTTTCAAATATATACTTTTTCCAGCTTGCATGGTCTATTTATCTCATAGATAGCATTTATTGCATGGTATTGTACTTACTTATTTATATAACAGTTTTGCCCACTAGCTTGCAGGCTTCAACAGGGCAGGGAATCACATTCCACAGCACCTATATGCCACTGTGATACCTAGTAAGCACTAACCATGTGATGGTTGAACTAAACAGAAACAGTCTTTCTTGCTGATAGCAAACATCATTCAAAACTAAAATGACAGCTTACTAACCTGGCTTGAAACACCAGATCACTCTCTCACTCCCGAAGACCTATTCACATATCCACAGTGACTCAAACCAGAATGTGGTGGTAGATGCCAAAAAAGCCAGATGTATTTCTCTATTCATTTTTCTTAGGCTTTTAGGCCATATGGCATTCACCAGTCCTATAATGAGACTTTAGGTTTAAGATTCATAAGTCCATCGTTTCCAGAATGCATAGCCCAGACACAGAGCCCAGGATATTTTTTCCCACCTTGACTTGGCGCTGGATTGCGCTGTGATGAATTTATTATGTACAGCAGCAGGCATGGCACTTTTTAAAAGCAAAGTGCCAGAAACAGAAGCCATTGCTGGAAAAAAAAAGTCAAAACTTTGCCAATTTTCTCCAAATACCAGCAGAGTAAACTATCATCAAATACAAGTCATTTTCCCCATAAATAACAGCATGAAGCAAAACTATTGAATTCTCAACTCTTTGAAAAGACTAAAAATAACCTCAGAAAGCTGATCTAATTATCCTACATAAATACAACATATGAACATTAGAGTATGGCACAGACTAAATGAACAACTAAGGCTACTGGAGAACTTTTAATGGAAGATTATAAGAGTACATGAGCTGATAATGATAGCATCAAAAGAATGCACAGATCTTTGCAGTACAGTTTGAAGCCCATAAAACATTGCAAATGACAACAGCTGCATTTTGATGTGCAGACAAAGGTCTTCCATAGGGGACCTTTGCTTTCAAGCTTTCATAATATATGGTAAACTCAAGGGGTCTTCTTCCATTTTTTCTGTGGAAACACATATTTTTTAAATTTGCTGATGTTGCACATGTGATTACTACAGAAACGTCACTACTTACTCCAGTAAGCCTAGTTATACTAGCATTCTCCAATTTATAGTGATAACACTATTATTAAAAGTTCTGTTTTAGTTATAGTACTGATCTCCGTGAAAATGCTGGTAATAAATATGTGCAGTACAATCAAACATGAATTGTAACTGATCACTGATTTCCTTTAATAGACGCTACTAAATATACGTTATTATAGCACTACATGCCACTGTTGATGACATTGAGACACTGACAAATAAAATCCAGGAAATTAAACACTGAAACCAAAGCAGTGACGTTAATGCAAACTGTAGGAAATAAACCTACAATATCTACCCTGATATGACATCTAAACTTCTGATATGTCATTGGATTTCTTACTGGTTAGACTTTTCTTTTTCTCCAGCTAGGCAAAGATAATTAAACATTTTCTTGAATAGAAAGTGGTTTTTATTTTGTGGTAGAAAAAGAAAGCTAAGCCATCATTGCCAAAAACATTTCACTATAATTGACTTGCATTTCTCTCTTTGTTCAATTTTCCTTAAAAATTATAATTTTAAAACCTACTTTCTCTATCATTAGGAATATGTATCTTCTTTAATCACTAAAAATTCAAATAGCTCAAAACTTGATTACATTAGCTTCAAAAATCTGACATTGGAAAAGTTTCATTAAAAATGCTATTTTATATTTTTAAAAATCACTGATTTCTATTGACTGAGTTTATTCAGTAAATGTGTTTCAGTCCTATGCAAGTCACTAAGAGTGAAGGGGTTCTAAGGATTTAAGGACAACTTTTCTTCAGGGTATCCTCTTTCTGACAGAAGTTTAAGGAAAATCTGTAACCATCTATAAATACAATATAATAATATAATAGTTGCCATTATTAAGATAAAAATGCTATGGCACTTTAAATGAGCAAAACTAATATATGGGTAGTGAATGTAAAATGTCATTGAGTAGAAGATGGAACTTGAATAAGAAGGATATGGCAGGTAGTCATGGGAAGGCCATGGATGTTACACAAGGAAGAGCCATGATGAGCAAGTAGCCTGATTTTGTTGGAATGTTATATGAGTGATATGACGTTAAAGACACAAGACTAGGTGGGGTGGAGTGTGCGATGGAGAAGAAAACCCTTCATTGCTGAAATTAAGAATTGATATTTAATTTTATCAGTAAGGAGGTATATTGAAAGTGACAGGATTCAGGACATGCAAACCCAAAATATGGTACCTTGACATATTGAATATTTTGAGTTAAATAAATTTGAGAAAGGTCAGGTGTAGGAAGGCTTCTCTGAACTCTCTTAAACTAGTTCATCAGACCCTCAGGTGAGAGCTGCTCTTCTCACCCGGAGGAAAAGAGCATTTCCATCTCCAAAGGCAGAGGGAAGCCAATAAAACTGAACTAACAGGTTTTGCACAGATTTCCCCCAGTTTACTACCCTTACCTCATACCCTCTTCTCCTATCATATTTTTCTATAACTTGCTGTTCTTCAGTCTTCGTATAAAAATGCTCATTTAATTTACATTCCCACCAACAGTGTAAAAGTGTTCCTATTTCTCCACATCCTCTCCAGCATCTGTTGTTTCCAGATTTTTTAATGATCGCCATTCTAACTGGTGTGAGATGGTATCTCAATGTGGTTTTGATTTGCATTTCTCTGATGACCAGTGATGATGAGCATTTTTTCATATGTTTGTTGGCCTCCTGTATGTCTTCTTTTGTAAAGTATCTGTTCATATCCTTCACCCATTTTTGAATGGGCTTGTTTGTTTTTTTCTTGTAAATTAATTCAACCATTGTGGAAGACAGTGTGGCGATTCCTCAAGGACCTAAAAATAGAAATCCCATTTGACCCAGCAATCCCATTACTGGGTATATATCCAAAGGATTATAAATCATTCTACTACAAGGACACGTGCACACGAATGTTCATTGCAGCACTGTTTACGATAGCAAAGACCTGGAACCAACCCAAATGCCCAACGATGATAGACTGGATAGGGAAAATGTGGTACATATACACCATGGAATATTATGCAGCCATCAAAAACGATGAGTTCACGTCCTTTGTAGGGACATGGATGAACCTGGAAACCATCATAATCAGCAAACTGACACAAGAGCAGAAAATCAAACACCGTATATTCTCGCTCATAGGCGGGTGTTGAACAATGAGAACACATGGACACAGGGAGGGGAGCACTACACACTGGGGTCCGTTGTGGGAAAATGGGGGAGGGGCGGGGGGTGGGGAGGAGGGAAGAGATAGCATGGGGAGAAATGACAGATACAGGTGAGGGGACGGAAGGCAGCAAAGCACACTGCCATGTGTGTACCTATGCAACAATCTTGCATGTTCATCACATGTACCCCAAAACCTAAAATGCAATAAAAAAAAAAAAAGCTCATTTAACTATTTCCTGGGATCTTTGTTTTCTTAAGAAGGAGCTCATGTCACGTTAAACATATTAAATAGGAGGGAGCGAGTGGGCCAGCTAGAGGCACCGCCGCCACCACCTCCGAGCAAATAAATAAATAAATAAATAAACAAACCTATCAAATATATTTGTATTTTTCCTTTATTAATCTTTCTTTTGTTACAGAGTATCAGCTGAGAACCTAAAGGAACAGAAAACAAAATATATTTTTCTTCCTCTACCAAAGTTCATGAGCAAGAAAGGATGTGAAAAAAGAAAAATGGCTAGTCTGGAAGTATAGCAAGGCATTTCAGAGAGTGGAGAGAATCTGGAGGTGTTAAGGAGATTGAATTAAAAAAACAGAGTGCAAAAATCATACTAATATATTAAGCTACCTGTATAGTAATTTTAGAAGTCAAGAATTCAAAAATAGATTGAATTGGTTAAACTCAGAGATAAATGTGTAGGTGAAAAGGTTTAAATGAAAGGAATATCATAAACACATATATAAATATATATTTATAATAAAATCAATATATTATATATACATATATGAAATATATATATGTCATACATGAAAAATGAAGTATTTTGAAGTTTTGACCAGGCTCAGTAGAAATAAAAAGGTCATAATAAACTAACAATATGTGGTACTTTGAGTGCTGATTATTTGGCAACCTTAGTTTACTTCAGGTCTTGTGATTAATTACTTTCTAATAATTTTATAGGAAATAACAAAAGGGCAAACAAATATGGATACATAAACATCATCACTGTGCCACTATTCAAGTAGAAAATTAGAAACAGTCTGCCTAACATGCTGAAAAAAAAATGAAAGTATTTTAAAGAGTATTTAATAATAGGAAAAGGTATACATAATAATGTTAAAAGAAAAATGGTATGACCTAATTAAAAAAAAAATCATATAGAGGAAAAATTGTTAAGCAGTACTTCAGCTTCACAGAAGTTAGGATTGAATAATGAGAATAAGCAATTTAATTTTGTTCTTTGTAACTTTCTGTACTTTACAAATGCTCCCAGACACATTTTTAAAGCTTTAAAATCTTCATAAGCCTAAAAAAAAACCCCATAGAAATTGTTTTCCTCCCAAATAGAAGCACCATTTTATCTAATATTCTCTAAGTATAGCCACACTAATCCTCAGATAAACTTCTCTGTGAAAAGAAATTCCAGAGTTTCCTATATTTATTTCCAAATTATTTAAAAAATAATCAATTCAGCTTTCCAATTATTAAGAAGCATAAATTTACACATGAGCAGGGATTAAGGACACTACCCTCAGAAGAGGGGATGAATTACTTACCCTAAGAAGAGGAGAGAAGGAATTGGGAAATTCCGTATTGCATTCTTCATAAAACATGTGAGCTACAGAATGGAGACTTTGTTTGTTTGTTTGTTTGTTGTTTTTAAGAGGAAGTCTCACTCTGTTGCCCAGGCTGGAGTGCAGTGGTGCGATCTCGGCTCAATGCAACTTCTGCCTCCCAGGTCAAGCGATTCTCCTACTTCAACCTCCAGAGTAGCTGAGACTATAGGCACCTGCCACCACACCTGGCTAATTTTTGCATTTTTAGTAGAGACGGAGTTTCACCATGCTGGCCAGGGTGGTCTCAAACTCCTGACCTCAGGTGATTAACCTGCCTCGGCCTCCCAAAGTGCTGAGATTACAGACTTGAGCCACCATGTCAGGCCTCTGCTTTCTTTTTTTTTTTTTGAGACAGAGTTTCGCTCTTGTTACCCAGGCTGGAGTGCAATGGCGCGATCTCGGCTCACCGCAACCTCCGCCTCCTGGGTTCAGGCAATTCTCCTGCCTCAGCCTCCTGAGCTCCTGAGTAGCTGGGATTACAGGCACGTGCCACCATGCCCAGTTAATTTTTTGTATTTTTAGTAAAGACGGGGTTTCACCATGTTGACCGGGATGGTCTCAATCTCTTGACCTCGTGATCCACCCGCCTCGGCCTCCCAAAGTGCTGGGATTACAGGCTTGAGCCACTGCGCCCGGCCAGGCCTCTACTTTCAATGTAGTTTAAAATACGCTTTGT
Organism: Saimiri boliviensis; assembly: GCF_048565385.1. NCBI lineage: Eukaryota > Metazoa > Chordata > Mammalia > Primates > Cebidae > Saimiri > Saimiri boliviensis. The sequence goes on from NC_133459.1 coordinate 71,869,296, forward strand.
TGAGGTTTATTATGTGACAAAACCTGTCCCAGGCTTCATTGCTTAAAAGACCCTAAGAACTCCGACGCAGCAACTCATGCCTGTAATACCAGCACTTTGGGAGGCTGAGGCAGGTGGATCACCTGAGGTCAGGAGTTCCAGACCAGTCTGGCCAACATGGTAAAACCCCATCTCTATTAAAAATAAGTAATTAAAAAAAATTAGCCAGACTTGGTGGCATGCACCTGTAATCTCAGCTACTCAGGAGGTTGAGGTGGGAGAATTGTTTGAACCCAGGAGGCGGGAGTTGCAGTGAGCCGAGATTGAACCACTGCACTCCAGCCTCGTCGACAGAGTAAGACTCTGTCTCAATTAAAAAAAAAAAAAAAAAGGGTCAGGTGCAGTGGCTCATACCTCTAATCCCAGCACTTTGGGAGGCCGAGGCGGGCAGATGACCTGAGGTCAGGAGTTCAAGACCAGTCTGACCAACATGGAGAAACCCCATCTCTACTAAAAATACAAAATTAGCCAGGCATGGTAGTGCATGCCTGTAATCCCAATTACCCTGGACACTGAGGCAGGAGAATCACTTGAACCTGGGAGACTGAGGCTGCAGTGAGCCGAGATCGAGTGCCATTGCACCCCAGTCTGGGCAACAAGATTAAAACTCCATTTCATACACACACACACACACACACACACACACACACACACACACACAAAGAAGGACTTTGATGCACTTACATCCTTCATTCCAAAACAAGTCAAAATATATTTACTGAGTCACAATCCTGTGTTTGGCCAGGACACACGGGAAAACATCTTCCATTTTCTTAAAATAATTAGAAATAACTATGTTGTAATTATAATTATGTAAATGCAACTAAGAGAGTTAAGGGCTAAGGGCATAATTCACAAAATTAAACATGAATAAGCAATTTTCTGAATCCCGTTTAGTCTGATAGTAAACAGTCCAAAGAAATAGAGACTGTGGATATTATGATGTCCCCAAGGTGGTTTTCTGTCATATCCAAAGACCCAAAGCCTTACGAATCTGTTTTGGTTCTATCCAGTTTTAACTCAGCTAGCCCAGCACTGTGACTAATCCAATTGAGCGTGTGACCTAGCTAAAGTGGACAGCATAATAGAGCTGTAGCTGTTTTGACAATGTCGTTTCTCTGATAGGTTCCAGTTATTCAGTTCCATCTATGATTTAGATGCAGAGTCCTTCATGGTTTGGTAATAATTTTCTGTTTTTATGATTCCAGGGAAATAAAAGATGCCTTGCAATCCATTTGTGCCCACTAGCTCTACTTTATAAACTCTTTATCACTCTGAGAAACACCATATTCTACTCTATTCAAGTTCTGACTAAGAATGTTTCTTAAAGAATTGAGAAAGTTCAATTCAAATGAAACTGAAAGGTGGCCCACAAAAGAAATGTTTTTAAAAAATGTACCCCTAACTAACTCTTCTAGAGACCGAGGCATAATGCCACTTTCCTGTTTAGTCAAAACTGCTGAGCCTGACATAAAGGGCCTTTTATTTCAGTCCTTTCTAAGTATAAAATCAAATATCTTGCCAGATTTTACCTCCTATGTTATGCCCCAGCCACAGAAAGTTTCTTGCAATTCCTCGAGTTCACGTTTGCTCGGACATACTGTAACACTCCTCCTTTCTTTCTAATTAGTTGTGATGACCTGCTTCTCTATGTCTCCCCCAACATTTAGCTGAAAATCCCCAACCCCAACACTCCGATTAGGTTATAAAATTAATGAATAATTCCATTCAAAAAGAAAATTTGGGCATGTCCTCAGATCTATCAGTATGATGCTCTGTGAGACTGTTCAGTTGATTAAATGATCTTTGTGTCTGTTAATGCAGTAACTTTGTCATCCAGTATTGACGAGAGACAAACCACTCTGGAAGGGTCACAGATAGAGCCAAAATAGATAGTTTTTTTTTTTTTGGTACAGGCTAAAATTGTACAGGCATAGGTACTAAAGAGAGAACTTTTTGATCTTTCTATTTTTTGTGGCTCTGGTTTAGCATTAATTCTTCAAGGAAATTTAAAATCACTCTAATTGTTCACTTTCTTAATGGTTGTATGATGTACTCAGTGGGCCAGTTATCCAGGAAAACAACCATAATTCATGGAAATTACATATTTAAAAAATAACCAGGCAGTCGCAGTGGCTCACACCTGTAATTCCAACACTTTGGGAGGCCTAGGTGGGCGGTTTGTGAGGTCAGGAGATTGAGACCATCCTGGCTAACATGGTGAAACTCCATCTCTACTAAAAAATACTGAAAATTAGCTGAGTGTGGTGGCGGGTGCCTATAGTCCCATCCTGTTGGGAGGCTGAGGCAGGAGAATTGCTTGAACCCTGGAGACAGACGTTGCAGTGAGCCGAGATTGTGTCACTGCACTCCAGCCTGGTGACAGAGCAAGACTCTGTCTCAAAAAACAAACAAACAAACAGACAAAAACATCGGAGGTTCTCTGAAAATTTTACCAAAGGCATATAACAATTAAGAAACATGTGTTCAAGAAAATCTGCTAAAGTTCAGTCAGCACGGTGAGAATCTATTGTACTTGAGCCGTTACTGGTTTCTTCATTCTCCTGCTCTAGTGTGATGGATACTCTGCTCCAGGAAATTGTGGCTAAGAAGATGGTGCTCCAGTAATCAGGCTATCAGTATTTTTCATAATCCCCAGGCTTGTGTTACTGATGTTCAACTCCAGGCAAGTGCCAAGAAGGAATTGAGCATTTCCCTTCTCTACCCAGTCAGTTCTCAGAGGGTAAGTCCGTACTCCATGTGTGGCACACAGAGAATACAGGGGCCTCAATTATACTTACCTTAGCTGCTAGTAAGGCAGAGGTTCAATGCCAGGAAAGGCAAGCCAAGAAGAACTTACGCTACCGCCTTTTTCCAGGGTGCTGCTCATAACGCAGAGTTGTCATTCCGGGAAAAGCAGGATACTATCGCCACCCTCAGTTCTGGAGTAGTGATTCAGACATTTAGCCTGGAGAAAGAGGCAGGCCATAATAAGAGAGAACAACGAAGTTCTGCCCAAAGAAACTGACTTTATGTGAAACAGCGTGTGGAAAATTTTAAACCTAAGAGTGTTTGGAAAAACAATGTAGTTTCTGGTGTTAAGCAATTATGAAAATGCTGTTAGTTCCTCCTAAACCATAGGGCAGCTAGTTTACCAGAGAGATGCAGGCACACAGACAGCTAAGAAGAGTCTTCTTGAGTCATAACCAGCCTCAGATCTTGGCTTTAAAAACTAGACCAGCAAAGGAACTTGAATTTAATTGGATCAGAATGTAAAGAAATATATGTTCCATGGCATTGCTGAAAACAACAACACAGTCCAATAGCAATTAAGAAAGCCTAATGCTGAGTATGATACTAAGAGAGGCAGCTAGTTTAACTGTGATCAGGGAAGGAGACAGTCAAAGAGTGCCCTGCTAAAGAACCATCATTCCAATGTGACTGTTTCCATGTGCAAGGCCTTCTCCTCTAAAAAGCGACATCAGAGGCTTCACTGTGGGAAAAATGAACTTCAGTAAAATAGTCCAGGTGAGTCTCTGAATAAATAAGCAAACCACAGCAACAAAGAGAGTAACCAAAAAGGTAAATACAAAAAGATTTGCAGAAGGCATATCATATTAAAAACACAGAAAGCCAAAGATAAGAAGAAAATCCTTCCAACTCAAATCCACAGAATATACATTCTTCTCAGCACCACATCACACCTACTCTAAAATTGACCACATAATTGGCAATAAATCACTCCTCAGCAAATGCAAAAGAACAGAAATCATAACAAACAGTCTCTCAGACCACAGTGCAATCGAGTTAGAACTCAGAATGCAGAAACTAACTCAGAACTGCACAGCTTCATGGAAACTGAACAACTTGCTCTTGAATGTTGACTGGATAAACAATGAAATGAAGGCAGAAATAAAGATGTTCTTCGAAACCAATGAGAATGAAGACACAACATACCAGAATCTCTGGGACACTTTTAAAGCAGTCTCTAGAGGAAAATATATAGCAATGAGTGCCCACATGAGAAGAAAAGAGAGATCTAAAATTGACATCCTATCATCAAAATTGAAAGAGCTAGAGGAGCAAGATCAAAAAAACTCAAAACCTAGCAGAAGACAGGAAATAACTAAGATCAGAGCAAAACTGAAGGAAATAGAGACACAAAAAACTCTTCAAAAAATCAATAAATCCAGGAGCTGGTTTTTTTTTAAAGATCAACAAAATAGACCACTAGCCAGATTAATAAAAAAGAAAAGAGAGAATAACCAAATTGATGCAATAAAAAATGATAAAGGGGATATCACCACAGATTCCACAGAAATCCAAACCATCATCAGAGATTATTACAAACAACTCTATGCACATAAACTAGTAAACCTGGAAGAAATGGATACATTTCTGGACACCTGCATCCTCCCAAGCCTAAACCTGGAAGAAGCCAAAACCGTGAATAGACCAATAACATGGTCTGAAGTCGAGGCAGCAATAAAGAGCCTACCACCCAAAAAAAGCCCAGGTCCAGATGGGCTCACAGCTGAATTCTACCAGACATACAAGGAGGAGCTGATACCATTCCTTCTGAAACTATTCCAGACAATCCAAAAAGAGGGAATCCTTCCCAAATCATTTTATGAGACCAACATCATCCTGATACCAAAACCCGGCAGAGACTCAACAAGAAAAGAAAATTTCAGGCCAATATCCATGATGAACATAGATGCAAAAATCTTCAATAAAATACTGGCAAACCGATTGCAACAGCATATCAAAAAGCTCATCCACCATGATCAAGTAGGATTCATCCCGGGGATGCAAGGCTGGTTCAACATACGCAAGTCCATAAACGTAATTCACCAAATAAACAGAACCAAAGACAAAAACCACATGATTATCTCAATTGATGCAGAGAAGGCTTTTGACAAAATTCAACAACCCTTTATGCTAAAAACCCTCAATAAACTAGGTATTGACGGAACGTATCTCAAAACAATAAAAGCTATTTACGACAAACCAACAGCCAATATCATACTGAATGGGCAAAAACTGGAAGCATTCCCTTTGAAATCTGGCACTAGACAAGTATGCCCTCTCTCATCACTCCTATTCAATATAGTACTGGAAGTTCTAGCCAGAGCAATCAGGCAATAAAAATAAATAAAGGGTATCCAAATTGGAAAGGAGGAAATCAAATTGTCTCTATTTGCAGATGACATGATTGTATATCTGGAAGACCCCATCATCTCAGCCTAAAGTCTCCTGAAACTGATAAACAACTTCAGCAAAGTCTCAGGATACAAAATAAACGTGCAAAAATCACAAGCATTCCTATACACCAGTAATAGACTTAAAGAGAGCCAAATCAAGAACGAACTGCCATTCACAATTACTACAAAGAGAATAAAATACCTAGGAATACAACTAACAAAGAACGTAAAGGACCTCTTCAAGGAGAACTACAAGCCATTGCTCAACGAAATAAGAGAGGATACAAACATATGGAGAAACATTCCATGTTCATCTTTAGGAAGAATCAACATCGTGAAAATGGCCATACTGCCCAAAGTAATTTACAGATTCGACGCTATTCCCATCAAGCTACCAATGACCTTCTTCACAGAACTGGAAAAAAACACCTTAAACTTCATATGGAACCAAAAGAGAGCCCGCATAGCCAAGTCAATTCTAAGCAAAAAGAACAAAGCAGGAGGCATCACACTACCGGACTTCAAACTATACTACAAGGCTACAGTAATCAAAACAGCATGGTACTGGTACCAAAACAGAGATATAGACCAATGGAACAGAACAGAGGCCTCACAGGAAATACAACATACCCACAACCATCTGATCTTCGACAAACCTGACAAAAACAAGCAATGGGGAAAGGACTCCCTGTTTAATAAATGGTGTTGGGAAAACTGGCTAGCCATGTGCAGAAAGCAGAAACAGGACCCCTTCCTGACACCTTACACCAAAATTAACTCCAGATGGATTAAAGACTTAAACATAAGACCTAACACCATAAAAACCCTAGAAGAAAATCTAGGCAAAACTATTCAGGACATAGGCGTAGGCAAGGACTTCATGACCAAAACACCGAAAGCAATGGCAACAAAAGCCAAAATAGACAAATGGGACCTAATCAAACTCCACAGCTTCTGCACGGCAAAAGAAACAGTCAGTAGAGTGAATCGGCAACCAACAGAATGGGAAAAAATTTTTGCAGTCTACCCATCTGACAAGGGGCTGATATCCAGAATTTACAAAGAACTAAAGCAGATCTACAAGAAAAAAACAAACAAGCCCATTCAAAAATGGGCGAAGGATATGAACAGATACTTTACAAAAGAAGACATACGGGAGGCCAACAAACATATGAAAAAATGCTCATCATCACTGGTCATCAGAGAAATGCAAATCAAAACCACATTGAGATACCATCTCACACCAGTTAGAATGGCGATCATTAACAAATCTGGAAACAACAGATGCTGGAGAGGATGTGGAGAAATAGGAACACTTTTACACTGTTGGTGGGAATGTAAAATAATTCAACCATTGTGGAAGACAGTGTGGCGATTCCTCAAAGACCTAAAAATAGAAATCCCATTTGACCCAGCAATGCCATTACTGGGTATATATCCAAAGGATTATAAATCATTCTACTACAAGGCCGTGCACACGAATGTTCATTGCAGCACTGTTTACGATAGCAAAGACCTGGAACCAACCCAAATGCCCAACGATGATAGACTGGATAGGGAAAATGTGGTACATATACACCATGGAATATTACACAGCCATCAAAAACGATGAGTTCATGTCCTTTGTAGGGACATGGATGAACCTGGAAACCATCATTCTCAGCAATCTGACACAAGAGCAGAAATTCAAACACCGTATATTCTCACTCATAGGCGGGTGTTGAACAATGAGAACACATGGACACAGGGAAGGGAGCACTACACACTGGGGTCCGTTAGGGGGAAATGGGGGAGGGACGGGGGGGTGGGGAGGTGGGAAGAGATAGCATGGGGAGAAATGACAGATACAGGTGAGGGGGCGGAAGACAGCAAACCACACTGCCTTGTGTGTACCTATGCAACAATCTTGCATGTTCTTCACATGTACCCCAAAATCTAAAATGCAATTAAAATAAATAATAATAATTAAAAAAAGATATATACCCTAAAAAAAATAAATAAATAAAATAAAATATAAAGTAAAAAAAAAAAAAAAAAAAAAGAAAGAAAATCCTGAAAGCAGCAAGAGAAAGTACTTTTAATATACAAGGGAACTTCAATAGAATTAACAGCTAATTTCTCATCAGAAACACTGGCAGCAGATGGCAGTTGGATGGCATGTTCAAAGGGTTGAAATAAATTTTTAAAAAGTTAATCAAGAATCTTGTATTCAGTAAGGTATGTTTGAAGATGAAGGCAACATAAGGGCTTTCTAAAATAAACAAAATCCAAGAGAATTCATTTATAACAAACTTGCCTGGCAATAAATACTAAAGAAAGTTTTTAAGGCCGAAAGCAAGTGGCACAGACAGGATTTGGAATACACATGCAAACACCTACATAGGTAAAGGTTATTATGCAATTTTGAAATACAATATATGTTCATATTTCTTCATTTTTCTTTAGTTACTTTAAAAGTAATTTTATAAACAATATATTTACTTATAACTGCTTGCTGGGATTAAAGCATACAGAACTATAGAATATACTTGATAACAATAACAAAAAGGTGATAGGAGAGAGCAAAGTGGTAAGAAATGCTGTGAGATAACTTTAATGCACAGGAACAAGTAAAGAGAACCAGAAGCAATAAATAAAAACGTTATCATAAGGGTCTCTAGAAATATATACTTACTCTTTTTTTCTACTAGTTTCTTTAAAAATTAAATTATCTAAAGTAGTAATTATAGCAATAGACTGCTGGGTTGTTAACATGCATATATGTAAAATATACAGCAGTAATAGCACAAAAATAGGAACAAGAATACAGCAATATAGGAATGAGTTTCTGTGTATCACTGGAAGTAGTATAAATCAGAAGTAGACTCTAATAAGAAAGCAGTATATCATAAGGTCTAAAGCATCTAAACTCATAAAGTTCAGAACTGCTAACATTATACTGTCACATTAACTGTAACACTAAAGAAATATTAGGAAACATTTCAAATAAATTAAAATGTTACACACTAAAAAATATTAAGATGATGATAAAGAAAGCACTAAAAGAATAAAAGAAGAATCACAAAGACATAAGACATATTGAAAATAAGAGTAAAATAGCAGATGTAAAACCAACTATATCAAAAACAGTATTAAATGTAACTAGATTAGAAAAGTTAATCAAATGACAGAGATTATCAAATTTGATTTTATAAAATTCACCTATATATGTCCACAGGGGACATACTTCAGATTCAAATATAGAAATAGGTTAAAAGTGAAGGGATGAAAATATATATCATGCAAAGAGCAACTATAAAAAAACTGGTGTGGCTCAACTAACTAATATAATATAAAATAGGCTGAAGAAAGTTACCAGAGATAAGAGATGACATATTAGCAATCATGTGATAGTTCATCAGGAAGTTATAATAATTATAAAAATATATCTACTTAACAGAGCCCTAAAGCACATGAAGAAAAAAACTGACAACACTGAAAGGCAAATAGAACTCATAGTAAAAATCAGAGATTACCATACCAAATTGTAATCAAAGATAGAAGAACTATGTGGACAACACAGTGAAATAAAAAATTTAAAACAATTTTATAAACCAACTAGACCTAACCAACACATATGGAACACTCCACTCAAAAACAAGAGAAGAAAATTAGAATTGAAAACATACAGAGTATGATTTCTGACTATAATTAAATAAAATTAAGGAGGAATAATAAAAAATTAACATTTATGAATACGTCAAAATTATGACACTCCTAAAACTCATCAGTCAGAAAAGGTTTCACAAGATAAATTATAAAATACTATGAGAAGAATAAAAATGAAGACACAAAACACCAAAAACCATGCATACAATAAGAAGTTAGTATTTAAAGTACATAAGGAATTTAATTCAGTAGCAAGAAAACAATTATTCTAACTAAAAGTTGGACAAAAGACCTGAATTGATATTTCTCAAAGGAAGAAACACAAATGGCAAACAGGTATAAGAAAACATGTTACTTGCCCTCAGAGAAATGTAAATGTAAACCGTAATGAAATATCATGTCATACCTGTTAGAATGGCTACTGTCAAAAAGACAAATGAAAACAAACATTGACAAGGATATGGAAAACGAAAGAACCCTTGTATAAAGTTGATGGGGATGTAAATTAGTGGCGCTATTATGGACAATAGGATGAAGATTCCTTAAATAAATTAAAAACAGCACTACCATATGATCCAGTAATCCCACTTTTGGGTATACATTCAAAAAAACTTAATCACTACGTATGTCAAAGTGGTATCTGTACTTTCACATCCATTGCAGCATTATTCACAATATCCAAAATATGAAATCAACCTACATGTCTGTCAATAGAAAACAGAATAAAGAAAATGTGGTATAGATAGAAAGATAGATAGATAGATAGATAGATAGATAGATAGATAGATAGACAGACAAACACAACTGAATCCTGTTCAGCCTTAAAAATAAGGTGAAAATCTTGTCTTGGGACAACATGGAGAACCTGAAAGACATTATGTTAAGTGAGATAAATCAAATACCATATGTTGTTTACTTATATGTGGAATATAAGAAAATTTAATTCATAAAGAATGTAATGATGTTGCCTAGGGCTGAGATGGGTGGAAAATGTAGCAGAGAAGGCTTGCAGAGATGTTGGTTAAAGTGCACAAAGTCTCAGTTAGAATGAATAAATTCTGAAGATGTATTGCACAGCATTGTGACTGTAGTTAATAATAACGTATTGTATACTTGAAAAAGAGATTAAATCTTAAATATTCTCACCACAAAAAGTATATATGATGGATCTGTTAATTATATTTATTTTACAATACATACATATGTTAAAAGATCACGCTGTTCTCCATAAATATGTTCAATTTTTATTTGTCAATTATTTCTTTATAAATCTGGGACAAAAACAGAAACCAAGTGTCCATCAACATAAGAATAAACAAATTGTGGTATTATCTGTACAATGGAATATTAGTCAGCAATAAAGAGGAACAAACTTCTGATATATCCAACCACATAAATGAATCTCAAAAACACTACATTTAGGAAAAGAATCCAGATGAAAAGAGTATGCATTGTATGATTTTATTTTTATAAAGTTCGACAGTGACCAAAACTAATCTATGAAATTTAAATTAGAATAATATTTGCTTTTTGTGGGGTGAGATAAATAATGAAAAGGGACACTTGGGAGTATTTTAAGGTGATAACAATGCTCTGTATTTCAATCTCTGTGTTAGTTACACGGATATATACTTTGTCAAAATTCACTAAATTATCCACTTAAGATCTGTGCATTTTTTTTGTGTAATCATATCTTAATCTTTAAAAATCAATTTTAAAACTGCTCAAGTCAGCAAGAAAATAACCACAAATAAATAAAGGAATGAAGTCCTGATACATTCTACAGTATGGATCAACCTTAAAAACATTATGCTAGTTGAAAGAAGTCATTCATAAAGGTGCACATTTTGTATGATTGTATTTACATGAAATATCTAGAATAGGCAAATGTCTCTAGACAGGAAGTAGATTAGTGGTTGCTTAGTGATACTGATAGAAGCAGAGAACTTATAATATGGTGAGCGATTGCTAACAGATGCTGGATTTCATTTTTGGGTGATTACAAAAGTCTTAAATTTGATTGTGGTGATTGTTAGACAATATGTGAATATACTAAAAACCATTGAATTGTCATCTTAAAATGGGTGAATTGTATGCCATATGAATTTATCTCAATAAATCTGTTATTCCTTGAAAAATAAAACTTGTTATTTCCTCAAGGAAATATATACAATAGCAAGATTATCTTTCAGCACTTTAGCAGTCAAAACCACAGAGATAATTAAGATCAATGAGGAGTTGCCTTCGGAACTGGGGTTTGACATTTTCTGTGTGTGTGCCAAACAGTATCCCTATGATGGGCTTTTTTAACAAGCAACAAGCAACAATAAAGGGGAGTTTATTAAGTATTGACTTACACAATCACAAAGTCTCACAATAGGCTGCCTGCAAGCTGAGGAGCAAGGAGAGCACACTGTGCTCTACTTATCTATTCTCACATGTTACTTTTCAGAACTGGTTTTAGTCAGTTTGCAAGCAACACAATAGTTGGCACTGAGTGCAAGGAGGAATTAAGAATCACATGACACATATGGCAAGTATTTTGCTCCCATTGCTTTTTCCTCTTCTCTTAACATCAAACAGAAACAATATTAATAACAACAAACCTATACTCATTTTATTAATATACCCCAATAATTAAAAAAAAACATATTCTGGATTGCTTACTACTTTGTCTTTTGAGTTCACTCCCAGTTTTAAAATCTATTTAAATTGTGGTAAAATACATATCAGGGTACAGTTCAGTGGTATTAAATACATTCGTAATACGCAACCAACACCACCATTCATCTCCATAACCCTTTTCATCTTGTAAAACGGAAACTATCCTCATTAAACAGTAATTCCCCATGCCTCCCTCCTCTCAGGCCCTGGCAACCACTGTTTCTGTTTCTATGATTTTAATTACTCTAATTGCTTTGTATAAGTGGAATCATACAGTGTTTGTCTTTTCACTTCAGGTTAATTTCCTCAAGCTTAATCCATGTTATAGCATATGCCAGAATTTCCTTTCTTTTTGAGGCTGAATAATATTCCTGTGTGTGTGCGTGTGTGTGTGTGTGTGTGTGTGTGTGTGTGTGTGTGTGTGTGTGTGTGTATACGTGTGTATACAGTCATTCCTTGCTTAACAACAGGGATATATTCTGAGAAATGGCTGGTCAGGAGTTTCTATCATTGGGATCATTGGGCCTTTAGCGCAGGGGTCCCCAGCATTTTTGGCACTAGGGACCGGTTTCATGCAAGACAATTTTTTTCTATGGATTGGGGATTGGGGGAGATGGTTTCAGGATGAAACTGCTCCACATCAGATCATGAGGCATTAGTTAGATTCTCATAAGCGGGGCACAACCTAGATCCCTCAAATACACAGTTGATAGTAGGGTTTGTGCTCCTATGAGAACCTAATGCCTCCCCTGGTCTGACATGAGGCAGAGCTCAGGCAGTAATGCTGGATCACCCACCACTCACCTCCTTCTGTGTGGTCTGGATCCCAACAGGCCAGGGGCTTGGGGGCTGGGGACCCCAGATGTATGTATTTACAATGGTATAGCCTACTTCACACCTAGGCTATGTTATGGCGTATTGCTCTTAGGCTACAAATCTGTACAACATGTTACTATACTGAATAGTGTAAAGAAGGAAGAATGTAATGGTAAATATTAAATGTATTTCTGCAATGCATTTTTGTTTTCACTGTACAAGTTTTTCATCTTCTTTGTTAAGTTCATTTCAAAGGGTTTTTTTTATGCTATTGTAAATGCAATTCATTGAAAGGCCAATTTTGGGGCATTAAAAGCAAGCTGAACCACACAGGCTTAAATTAAATCCTCAACATTTACCAATTATATGATGTATAGAAAGATCCTGAGCCATTCTTTGCCTCTGTTTTCTTCTGATCTTTACAATGGAAAAAGTAGCAGTCCCCATCTCACAGGGTTGTGATGAGGTTTACATCTATAAAGTCTTAGAACATTGCCTGGAACATAAGAGATACTTAAAACTCATTAGATATTTTGATAATAGTGAGAAGAACAAGGGAACAAAATAGTCCCTATTTTCAAGTAGTTTACAGTCTTATGTAAATTAATGCAAAATTCTGAAATGTAATTTATTAACAGACTCAAAGATGAAACAATTGTCGTTTTTTTTTTTTTTTTTTTTTTTTTTTTGCCTTCCAGAGGTATTCATTCTCCCCCAATGAGAAATCCTCACTATCTCACTATAGATTACAGTTCAGTTTCAAATGCTGAAATTCAACATAAGCAAAGAGAATGGAACACTTGCTTGCAAGCTGATGTTTCAAAAATTTCACATAAAGCTATCCACTGCTGCATAAACCTTTCCCATAGTTATGAGCTGCTGGATATTGTTCATGCTGCCTTTGCTGACTTGGATGCTGCTATTTCCAGGAGTTTAAATCATTAATACCTGAATCAAATGCAACTTGAAATTTATTCCCACCAGATTTAACATATTCTCTCCTTTCAGGGAACCCCCATAAAGTTGTGCATCTTTCAAATAGCACTTAATTGATCCTGATTTACATTATGCCTATTTGTTCCCTTGTGGTCACTTTCTAGTTGACCTTATTTCTTTGTGTTTTATCCGTCTATTTAACCTTCAGGAGATCTCCCCTACCTGTGCTGTTTTGAATGCCATAATTCTCAATAAATGTCTTAAAATAAACATGCTGAATTTTTGATGTGTACATCAAATCTATCAATCAACTTAATGAAAACTAGTTGTGCCAAAACCAATTAGTTCAATGTACCATAGTCTGCCCTTTTAATATGTGTTGAATTTCATCAGTGTGCAATTAACAAAGTGATGTGATGCAAGAAAGAATGACGAAGCTTATTTGAGCACTTACTCTATGCCAGGCATATTATTCTACATTTTACTTATAACAACCTTTGTTTTACAAATTTAAAAAAATCAAAAGAGAGGTTAAATAACCCACCTGGCATCACATAGCAAATAAATAGATAACTCGGCAAATGACCCAGGTCCACGGAGTTCAAAATCCATGAGTTTTGTCCCTGTTTTTTGTTTCTTCCTCCTTGTTCTACTCTTACCTCCTCCTCCTTCTTCATTTCCTGCAACACAAACCTACCATCAAAAATATTGCTATTTCCGTTTGAACCAAATTCCAATAGAGAAAATTATCAGATAATTTAAAATCACTTAAAAAGATAAAAAATAGTAAATGTTATTAATGTTTCTCCACTTAAAAAACTAATGCAACCAAATCTGTTTTATTTTAATTGAAGTGATCCCATCATTTTCAGTTCTACTGCTTTGATCTAATACAACTATAAATGGGAAATATATGGATGAGGAAATCAAATCTTCTTGATACAGTAGCTGTTGACTTACTTAATATTAGCTCATGAATATGAGTAGTACCTAACTCTTGCTTTGTTATCTCAATAAAAATAAATGTTACCAAAGTAAAGAATAAATAAGAAGCAATAGAAGACTAAATAAAATCAAATTTATCAGCACTTAAAAGTCAGTAGACAGTACACTGAAAACTGTCACATCCTAAAATGTAAACTAAACATATATCCCCTCTTCTACAAAACACCTAAGTCATAGAGTACATATACTGTGACTATAATAGAAAAAGATATCCTTCTAAGTGGTAGGATTTCTAGCAACTTATCTGTGTAGTTCCTTTAGAAATATTTACTTTTAAAAAGAGCACTGTATGCTCATTTGATGATTACAGAATACTGATAAAAGTTGACTTTGAGATGGAGTGCAAAATATACATACAGAGGAGGTACGTCAAATGTGAACATCGTGTCTAATTTTAGTAATTCTGACTTAGTAATGTACAATTAAAGCTCAAGAAGTCTCTGATATCAATACCCTCTCTCACTACTCCAAGCACCTAGATGTAAGAAATATAATAGAAATCATACCTCAGGCACATCTTGGCACACCAGCAGGAGAACTGCTATCTAAATCTTCACCTAGCATTATTCTAGAGCTCTTGTATACTTTGTTTTGTGATTCAGAAAAGAAGGAGGCTAACTAAAAAGATAAGTAGGAAGAACAGTATTGGATTTTGATGCAAAGAGTGTCTCTCTTTCTGCTTCAAACTTATTCCAGACATCCTTTAGAGCTCAATGTGTTTTAAATCTCATAAAGGTGAAATAGACAGCTGTTATGTATTGCAAAAACTTTCTGTGGCATCCAGTGAGGCAGCCATTCTCTGAATCCTTCAAGAGTTCTAAAATAAACTAAAGGTAAAACAAGGCCTAGATGATTATCATGTGGAGAACATGTGAATTAATAAAGTGATGAAAATAAGTGGTGTCTATAGAAAATACCCTAAAAATTTTGAAAATGGGGACAGGAAAAAAAAATTAATACAACAAAATATGCAGTAAAATGGTTTTGTTACATGTTTGTTTATTAGGACTTATCTACTTTGTTCAATATTTTGTGCCCAGACCCTAGCCTGATGCTAGGCATACAGTGGGTACTTAATGAAGATATTTTAATGAATGAGTGAATGTTCCACAATCCAATGTTCTGGGTATTATTTCTGAGCTGTTCTCAAATTTGTATATCTCAAGTTATATAAATACAATGCAGGCAAATATATATTTATGTCTTTCAAATGAGATTTTTAAGCATAACCTACTTGCGATCTGTATGATGGAAGAATTTTAGTTTGAGGAGACTGACTTATTTTATGGACAGATTAAAAAAGTAGTGTTCTTCCAAAGATCTGTTTCTGATTGAAGGAGGGAAACATAATGACTAATTCTGTTTTGTGTATTCAACATGTCTTCTTTTATTTAACCCATACAATCTGTTTATAAGTTAGCTATTATTATCCTTTCCACAAAGAAGAGAACTGAATTAAATAACCTGTCCAAGCTTAAAAGCTAGTAAATGTAATGATTTCATCTCTGAAACTCACTGCATACGGCTCTAAAACCTATGCTCTTACCATCGCACTGTATACTATCGAGATGGCATCTTGTAAGACAAGACAAAGCTACTTTAAATCAAGAGAAACTGCCTCTGAGTAGTAAAGTCTTAACAGACTGTTATTTTTCCTTGATGTCTTTTCTATTTTAAAGCAGCGATACTTTTAGAGTGATGTATAAAATGTGACTGAAAGTGGTGAGTAGATTAAGAAATTTACATTGCACTCTCCAGCAAGTACAAATTATATCTCATCCAGTTTTCATTTGAGGATATTTATTAGAATATATTTTTCAAGTATTACCACACAAAGACATTAGATAGATAGATAGATAGATAGATAGATAGATAGATAGATAGTGATAGCCCATCCAATATGCTCTTCCTACAACTCAAGGTTAACATATCTCCATTAAGAGGGAGTAGATTTTTCTACCCCTAAACTTTAAACCAGGATAGAACTTTGGAACTTCCTCAACCAATAGAATGTGGTAGAAATAATGCTATGCAACTTCCAAGAGCAGGTACTACATGGTAATATGGCTTCCATCTTGCTTTTTTGCAAAGGTTGATTAAAAAACTTTCCACTTATTGTGAGAAAACACAGGCCATATAGGGAGGTTCATCTCCACTCCTTGCACCCAGAAGTTAGCTCTTTCTCTCTCCAGAGGAGAACAAGTGGGTGAGGCACTGAATTAAAAATGAAAGGGTAAAGATATTTTAGAAATTATCTTTATTTAACCTCACCACACTGAATGACGAGATTGTTATGAACTGAGTGTGTGTAAGCTGGTCCCCCAATCCAAAAATTCAGACATTGAAATCCTAACTACCAATGTAATGGCACTAGTAGGTGGAGCTTTGGGGAGGGAATGAGATCATGAAGGTAGAACCTTTATAAGAGAGATCTAAGAGCTCAGCTTGCTCACCACCCCACCCAACATCACCTAAGGATAAAGGACAACACAGTAATCAGCAAACTGGGAAGATACCAAATCAGATACTGGATCTGCCTGCACCTTGATCTTGGACTTCCAAGCTTCCAGGACTGTAAGAAATAAATTTCTGTTGCTCAACCCACACAATCTACGGTCTTCCATTATAGCAGCCAAAACTGACTAAGAAAAAGACTTTCTAGATCAGAGAGACACAGACAGAGACAGAGTGAGAAAGGCAGGGAGGGAGGAGGGAAGGAAGGAAGGAGGGAAAGAAGGAAGAAAGGAAGGAAGGAAGGACTCTGAGGCGCTAAGATTGGCAGATATAGCAAATAAAATATAGGATACCCAGTAAAATTTTAATTTCAAATAAACAACCAACAATCTTTTCATATATATGTTCCATGCAATATTTAGAATACATTTCAACTAAAAATGTATTTGTTATTTATCTAAAATTCAAGCTTAAGCCAAGCATAATGGTATATGCCTATAGTACCAGCTACTCTTGAGGCTAGAGTGGGAGAATCACTTGAGCCCTCAAATTCGAGGTTACAGTGAGCTATGACCATGCCACTGCACTCCAACCTGAGCAACAGAGCAAGAACTTGTCTCTGAAATAAAAAACAAAATATGAACTGAGAGTTAATTTTGATATTCTCAGAAATGTGGTATCTCAAAACATTTACTTTTGTAGCAATAGTGGTATAAATTGGGCATTGACTGAAATAAAATTGTAATACAACCACTTGGCTAGAGTGAAGAGAAATGGAAGGTGGCAGGAGGCTCAGAGACAGTGCTGCAACATGTGATATTTAGCTCTTATGAGGAAACCTGATGTCCCTGCCTCCTTGTATTGACTCCCCTGTGTAGTCTCCTCTGGCATTGCACTGGAGTTTATCTGGATGATGAACAGAATATTATAGAAAAAATAATAAGTCATACTCAAGATCAGGTGATATAAAATTATGGTATCTTTTATAACCCAACATCACCATGTGAATGCCCTGGGGAAATCAGCTGCTATGCCTTGAGGACACTCAGAGTCTCCCGTGGAATGGTTCATGTGCCAACAGCCCCTCTTAGAATCGGGTCATCCAGCCCCAGTCAAAGTTTCAAATGATACAATCCCAGTTCAAATGCCACTTCATGAGAGACTCTGAGACAAAACCAGCCAATGATATGGGTCCCAGATTACTGACCTTCGGAACAGTGAAATAATAAATGTATGTTGTGTTAAGCCACTATATTTTTGCATAATTTGTTACTAAGTAATAGAGAACTAATATAAAAGGTAACAGTGCAATATCTCAGTGTTCTATGATAGAAAGTCAAAAAGAGCAGTATAAGTTTATTTTTTAATTTAAAAAATTTTGTTAGTGTAAATATCTAAGGAAATATCTAAATGATAAAAAGTGTTATCTACAGAGGAGGACTCTGAATCTGTGGACAGAAGGAGCAGATGGCTATGATTTTTATTAGAATTATTTTTATAATCTACTACTATAACTTGTTAATATTCATTTTTAAGTGAATACTATGTATGTGATATATTAGTAAATTGATACATTTATTTACTATAGAAAATGTAGTTATTCCATGAAATGACTGTGTTTAAACTCTTAATTTTGATAAATTTTGTTAGCCCTTACTAGAGTAAGAACTAGCAAGCAATCCACACACACAAACACTAAAGAAATAAAGTGAAAAATAACTAGACCTCCTCTCTAGCTAACACAAAGAAGGTATTCAATAATTGTTAAATAATAGTTGTGTTTTTATCATTAATATTATTATACATTCTGCATTATATAAAGTGACACTTGACTCCAGTCCAACTGGCTAAAAGGTAGATGAAAACAGAGTTGATTTCTGAACGAATTCAGTAGGGTAATTTTTAATTTTTTTGTTAATTGTGTTATCAAGACAATTCATTATTATTTTTTTCTTTTCTTCAGTTTTCAATCACTTAGGTCACTGTTCCCTTCCATCAGCATAGATAATTGAGCTGACTTTATGTTTGGCAGAACCAGCAGCAGTGACCTAACAGAATGAATTATCATCTATCTCTCCAGATACTTGCCCAAACAATGAACCGATCGCCTGCTTTTCTCTTGAACAATGCAGCTCCGAGGCTGTTTTGGATAACGAAACAAAAATTCCATAGATCACTTCAGAAGTGCCTCCTTAATACTATTTTAATCATAATAGCAACCATATGACTTTTAAGCACCCCAACTGGAACATTACATCCCAAGCCAGTTTATAGGTTAACCTCAAAGATAAACAGTATATACTATCACATGCAGTGTAAGTCACAAATACCAGGCAGATACTTCTATTCAAACTATTGCTTCTCATATCTACCAATATCACTGATTTTTCATTATTAAAAGATATATTGACAGGGGGAATTCTTTAAGATTTTTGTAAGATGCACATATTCCTGGGAATGACACTGCTTCAAGACAGGGGTCTCCAAGCCTCAAAATTGTATGATCATTGCTAAAGAAAGAAGGTACTAATCGTAAAAGCAGTGACTGATACTGTGTGAGATGATCTTGAACTAGTTGTAATTGGAAATATATGGGGGCCAGAGAGCTTTTCAAAAACACAAATAACCAAACACCACTCCATCTGTATTGAAATTTATTATGTGCTGATAGTCACTATATGTAATTTCCCCCACCAGAAAATTTCCCCAGTTAACTATAGAGTCAGGGTAAGCTATGATGAAAAAAATATATTTAATATCAACTGAGAGATTGGGATCAACTGATTGATAACCTTGGAAATTATAGACATGCACACAAATTAAAATCTGTTAAGAAGCCTCTCCTAATACTATGTATCATTTTCACCTAATAAATTCTAATTTTTTCAAATGCCCCACAGCTTTGGAAGATAAAGCAAATAATTCAAGAAAACTTCATAATTTGGAGATACTATGTTCTCTTTATTCCCACAGTGACTTTTCTTAACTTGAAGTTAAGTAGTGCTGAGACTCCATAGCTCTACCAAATGACACATGTTACTTTTGAAGGGAAGAGACCCTGCTTGTTTACCTCCTCTCCCTGGAAAGGCACAATTAGAGTAACCAGTTGGGGTCAGGAATGCCATTCTGTGATGTCTAGGATCTTTCTCCCTTGCCCTTGCAGAGTATGAGAAATCTAAACATTCTGCAGCTCAATATATTCTAGATGATGAGTGCTGTCACCAAGATTCAGACTCAACCCCAAACTCCTAAAAAGATCTTCTTTTTCTTCTTTTATCCAAGAAGTACCTAAGCAAGAAGGTAGGAGTAAAGATTGTTCACCCACAACCTCTTCAATTGTCTTCCCTCTTTACTATCCAGGCTTCTTTAAATAGGTAAGAAGTTAGGTGTTGGAAGAGAATATAGGAACTTTCTATTGGAATGTATCCACTTTTATATCAGCAGGCTCTAAGTTTATATCTTTTCCCAAAGCACCCCAACTGGAAAAAAAAATGCCTGCAGAAACCTTAACTCTATGCTTTCTCAAGTTTACAAGCTACCAAGTGGATTGACTTTGAACAAATTACCTATATTTTCTATAACTCACGTTCGCAGACTTAATGATCTCAAACAATTCCATTGATTTCTCAGATATTTTGTTACTGAATCTCTGGCTAGGTCATACCTGTGTTGTGTGCTTTGGCAAGCTGAAGCCAGGAGAAGTACACTGAAATGGGTCAAACACTGGTGGTTGTCTTTGAAAAGACACATTTGCTGTTAGAAGAATAAACCCTTGGAATTAAACTTTCATTGAACATTATAGAACAATATTAATTATATTTTGACCATTATCGTTGTGGAGATCTTATATCCCAACTTAGAAATTTATCTTTTGGATGCCTTTACTCTTCCTTTCTTCCCTCCCTCCCTCCCTCCCTCCTTCCTTGCTTTCTTTCTTGTTCTTGTTGTGTATGGGGTGTCCATATACAATGCTCTTATTTGTTAGTTATTGTATCTGCTGCCCATTGCTATATATCAAACTAGCTCACACTCAGGGGCTTATAGCAATATTCATTTAATTTTACTCAATAAACTACACATTGGCTTCACAATTTTTCTGGTCTTGTTCTGGCCGACTCATGAGTTAGCTGAAAACTGGTTGGTAGCTTTATTATGTTTATCTGGGCTCTATTAGATTTTTGGGCCAGTTTGGGCTTGCTTTCATGGTTGTAGCAAGGATTTAAAAAGAAAGCAGAGTAATGCCAGTCTTTTTCTTTTTTTTTTTCTTTCTTTTTTTTTTTTTTTTTTTTTGAGACAGAGTTTCGCTCTTGTTACCCAGGCTGGAGTGCAATGGCGTGATCTCAGCTCACCGCAATCTCCGCCTCCTGGGTTCAGGCAATTCTCCTGCCTCAGCCTCCTGAGTAGCTGGGACTACAGGCACGCGCCACCATGCCCGGCTAATTTTTAGTATTTTTAGTAGAGACGGGGTTTCACCATGTTGACCAGGATAGTCTCGATCTCTTGATCTCGTGATCCACCCGCCTTGGCCTCCCAAAGTGCTGGGATTACAGGCTTGAGCCACCGCGCCCGGCCCAATGTCAGTCATCTTATCACCCCTCACAGAACTGACATACCATCACTTCTACACTTTTATTATACAAAGCAAGTCTCAAGACCTGTCCAGATTCAAGGCATAGGTAAATAGACCCCACTTGCTCATGGGAGGAATGTCAAAGTCACACTTCAAGAGGCATGAATACCAAGAAAGAACAAATTGAGGCCATTTTGACAGTTTATTAGAGTTAAAGTTGTACTTTTAGTTGGTGGATTCTCAATTATTTATTTTCTTTTTAAAAAGAAGATATATAATTGATAATCCACCAACTAAAAGTACAACTAGAACTTTGGCAACACCTAAGTGTAATAATATACTTTCTTCATCATATCACTGCCCTTCTTCCAACTCAAACCATCATCTGAATCCCATGATCATCATTCACTTTTGTTTATTTTTACATATTTTTATTGCATATATAAAAGTTACTTTTTGGTTGTTTTTATTTTTGCAGCTTTACCATGTGGTATCAGTCTTTCAGAACTTTTCCCATTGAACATTTTGTTACTAGTATTTGTCCATATGTAACTATACATCCTTGTAATTCATCCATTTCAACTGCTGTATAATATTCCGATGTGTGACTCCATTTCACATTACTATTTATTTTTTAAAGTCTCCCCTAAAATGTACAGTAAGATCTGTAAATTACTCTTAGTAACTTCAATATTTCAATGTGAAACACATCCTTGAATAAGGTCTTTCAATGAGGTGTAGTACCTGATTCTCTCAACAATTACGTGGGTAAGACTCACATTTTCACTATTCACAAAAACATTCCCACAAAAGCTAAGGTGGAACAAAGGTTGTTCATTGTGTCTCTCTTTTATTGAAAACAACAACAATAAGAGGCAAGACAAATCCATTTTTAAACTCTTCCGCAACTTTTAACATTAGATTGTCTTTTGTTGGAAAAAGAAGAAATTACTCTTGCAATCTCTATTTCCTGATGTTTGGCTTCAGACTTAAATAGCTGGATATATCTTTTAATGAGTTCTCCTCAATGAAAGCCCCACAGGTTGTAAGCACTGTATTTATAAGTATACAACTAAGAATTGCTGTTTCGGAAATGGCAGGCATTAAAGAGCTACACTAACCTTCTGCCAGTTCAGGACCAGTTCCAGAATATCTTATGTGCCAGTTGCTAATGTGACTTAGTGGCTTGAATACACAAGATTCCAGATATCTACTATTGAACAGTTAATCTTGCTAATCTTGGATACAGAACAAGGTCCCATTAGGCCTATTGATAAAATTGATTAGCTTTCTCTATGCCTCACCGTGTTGAGGTTTTACAGGCTATCATATTAGCTATCATTATTGAAAACAGGACAGAGTTTTTGGTTCTTTGTTCCTTTTTCTGCCCCCTCCCCAACAGTCACTATATTGACAGAAATGGAACATGCTTCATTAAGTGGAGCACAGACTTTTTACTGAGCCAAGTGTGTTTCATGTTCCTGAAGGCAGGTACTATTCCTCTAATTATAATTTTACAGTAACTAATGATGTTCGGTGTATGGTGAGGGGAAAAAAAGAAGTTGGGGAAATTCTAGGAGCAGCTATAAATAGACTATATAAAATTGAGCAAGCAGTCAGCTGTGTTATTCAGGGTTCTAAAGAAAAAGAAAACATAATAAATAGGATATATGTATGTATATATGTACATGAGGAGGTTTGTTATGGAAAATGGCCCATGTGATTGCTGAGGACAAAAGTCTCTGTATGCCACCATATGGCATCTGCAAGCTGGAGAACCAGGAAACCCATTGGTGTAATTCAGTCTGAGTCTCTACTTTTTTTAGAGACACTGCGGCTATAGCTTAATTGGCCTTCCTTCAGATCGTTGACATGAAATGCTCAGAGCATTCAGAGATGCTGCTTCATCTAACTAACACTATGCCTAAACTCTTCTCTCCTCTGGTTCCTCACACAACCCTTGTTGTAGTTAATTCCTACTCATTCATCAGAACTCAGTTCAAAACTACCTTCCTCAGGATTCCCTACCTGCCTAAGCTACATGCTCCCATGGTACCTTAACCCTTACCCTCTGTATTAGTTTGTTCTTGCACTGCTATAAAGAACTACAGGTAATTTATAAAGAAAAGAAGTTTAATTGGCTCATGATTCCACAGGTTGCACAGGGAGCAAGGCTGGGGAGACCTCAGGAAACTTACAGTCATGGCAGAAGATGAACAGAAAGCAAGCACAACTTACACGGCTAGAGCAGGAGGAAGAGCGAGAAGGGGGTGGTGCTACACACTTTCTCACAACTAAATCTTGTGATAACTCACTCATTCTCATCAGAACAACACCAAAATGAAAATTTGCCCCCATGATCCAATCACCTCCCACCAGGCCCCACCTCCAGCATTAAGGATTACAATGAGATTTACATGAGATTTGGCCAAGGACACAGACCCAAAGCATGTTGCCCTCACTACATTACTATGCTTATAGTTAAGTAATCACTACTTTCATGTTAATCTCCTCAGCTGTAAGTTAAGTTCAGGGCACTGAATATATGTGTTTTTATTTACTGTCATACTTTGCACACAGTAGTCATGCAATAAATTTTTATAGAATAAAGTAGTAAATGGACATACACTAAATAATTTTATTAAAATTACAGGAGGTTTATAATTCTTAGTACCTAGATACTTTTCAGTAAGAATCTCTGGTAATCATTAAATTCCTTTTCAGATGAAAAAAAAATGACCATGTTTTGCACTGGAAACTTAAAAAAAAAAAGATTTACAAAAGATCAAAGAACAGGAGAATGTGGGGGAATATAAAAAGTAAAAGGGAGGCCTTTGGAGAATTGCTAAAAGTTGTATGCCTACGCCAACATTGCCTTCAATTGCTTTCAGCAAGGAGAAGAAACTAATTAGTAGAATAATCTTTGTTTCCCAGTTTGAAAGATTACTGTGATTGCTTTCCTCCAGTGCCATGCCAGGGCTTAATGGTTTTAAAGATTAATTGACAGCATGTGAAAGCCAACTAGCTAATGGCTGCATGTCACCTAAGTGCCCTGAAGGATGTATGTTCACAGCGCTTAGGTAGTGAAGTCTCATGCATTTATTTACTGTGTTTTGTTCATTGCTGTGTGTCTTCTGCATATCTGTTCCCATTATATAGACTGCTAACTATGTGTCAGTAGCTCATCAGAGATACTTTATAAAATAACATTTTTTATGTTTAGTAGTAAGAATCTTATGTATACCAATTAAAATTCCTAGCACTTCAATAGTTATTACAACATCTTACATACAACATTTATTTTGTGCATCCATCTTATGTCTAAATTTTGTTTTATGGTGAATTTTTAAATGAAGATTATGTGAAACCTGTCTATTCACAGTTCTGTGAAATAGGCAAAGTACTTGATCTCAAGTGCTTCCTTTATAGAAAAAAGGGGGGAAAAAAAACAACACAGATCATTCTAGCCACAGGATCAGTAAAAGTTGTTTTGAGTTTAGAGCAACTATATCATAAATTCTTTTACATTCATATATTCCTCTTTCCCAATTATAAGAATCTGAAAGACACAATGGCTTTTGAAATCTATTAAATTTATAATACTTTATAGTAACCTTTTTGAATATTGATTCATCAGATTTATATTGCCATCTTCATTTTTCTTTGCAACCTCAATTCCTTATCAATTTTTTTTATTAGCTCTTAATAAATGTATCCCTGGAAAGTCCCTAAAACTCTTTGGAGAATTGTAATTTTAAAGAAAAAAATGTTTAAACTGTAATTTTTTTAAAAAAATCTGTTAATTATAAATGCAAAATCATTTTCAATAACTAAATGCTCTTATTCTATATTGAAAAGCACCACAGCACAGGACAAACTCATCTATTTTCCAAATACTGCCTCTGGTTTCCAATTTTAATCAGAAAATATTCTGAGCTTTTAAAAAGGTCCCAGGACATGAAATAGTCATATGCAAATAACCATTGTAGCTGTTAATTTCAATATGTCAAAATATTAGATTTACATCTCTCTATGGATATCAGCATTTTAAAAAGAGGAATGACATTCTTGATTTCATTCTATTAAGGCATTTAAAGTAAGCAATCCCACACCACTCTCTAATCACTCAACAGGGAAGAGGGTTTAGCTATGCAGACACAGACAGAAATCCCTTGTTTCTCCTACTGTAATTCACTACAAATAGAAATACTGGGCAGACCAAGCATTGCCAACCAAGGCAAGCCTCTTCGAGAGATTTGCTATTTCTTCATCCAAATAAGGAAGCTCTGTATTGAACTTCACATCTGTGGTGTTTTACGTGGCAACCACACACACTTTTTAAAATCATCCTGTTTCATACTGTTTGTACTTGCAACTAATTTTCTGTGAAGCAATGTGTCTTGGCTGATTTAAATAGAAAAACTCTCTCTTCTGTTTCCAAGAATTAAGTTTTCACTGCACATGCACAAGTATGTTTATCACAGTACTTTTCACAATAGCAAAGACATGGAATCACCCTAGATGCCCATTAGCGTTGCACTAGATAAAGACAGTGTGGTACATATATACCAAGGAATACTATGCAGCCATAAGAAATAATCAAATTATGTCCTTTACAGCAATGTGGATGCAGCTGGAGACCATTATCCTAAGCAAATTAACACAGGAACAGAAAACCAAATACTGAATGTTTTCATCTATAATTGGGAGCTGAACATTGAGTACACACAGACATAATAAAGTGGGGAACAATAGACACCAGGGCCTACTTGAGGCTGGAGGGTGACAGGAGGCTGAGGACAAAAGGAGGGTGAAGATTGACAAACTACCTAGCAGGTGCTATGTTACTACCTGGGCAACAAAACCCTTTGTACACCAAATCCCAGCAGCATGCAATTTACTCATGTAACAAACCGCTGAAAACATACCCTCTGAACCTAAATTAAAAGATGTAAGACTATTTTTTTTCAGTTTTAAAAAATTAAAAAATATAGTTCCAGTATAAACAGAGACTGATGCCAAAGATGCTTTTGAAGAGTTTGAGCAAGGTTGTTTTGTGATATATGAGAAAGAAAAGGCACACTTCTAAATTGATATATTTTATAATTTATAATACATAAATGTAACTAATTAATACAATAGATAAAATATTTCTTAAAAGAATTTGTTTCTGCATTGTCACTCCAGTCACTGCCCTTTACAATGATTTCTGACACAGGCCTATGCAACCACATAGGGAAATGGGGCGCATCCACTAGATTGTTGAGTACAAAGGAAGAAACAGCTGGGCCCTGGCTGGTTCTACCGCTGGTACCAGCTGGCTGTGATCTCATGATCTTCAGGCTATGGTTGAAGTTCTCTAGGTCTCAGTTTCCTTGCCTATAAATTAAGAGGGTTGGTCTGCAGTAGGAGTCAGTTAACTCCGAAGTTAACTGTATACAACATCTGTATAATTTTCTATGATTCTTGTTAAAATGCAGTTTCTGATTCAATAGATCTGGGACGGGGATAGATCTAGGATTCTGCATTTTTAATAGTCTTTTGGTGTGATGCTGATGTTGCTG
This sequence comes from Saimiri boliviensis, assembly GCF_048565385.1. Lineage (NCBI taxonomy): Eukaryota > Metazoa > Chordata > Mammalia > Primates > Cebidae > Saimiri > Saimiri boliviensis. The sequence goes on from NC_133459.1 coordinate 71,896,196, forward strand.
AATTGGGAAGCACATTTGAATAGAGAATCATAAAAAATTGTTGATTTTATTACACCATCTAATTTAAAGATGACATGTAAATAAATAGGAGAAGAACTTCCAATATTACTATTGGGAGAAATAATTCACTTTTAATGTATTGTATTCTTTGTGATATTTAATTGTCCTTAGTCTCAAATGATTTCTCCCTCTTTCTAAAACTCCTTTGCCCTCAATAAAGAATAAAACTGATACATATATATTGACTATCACGTACCATGTGCTTAATTTTAGTATATTTCTACAGATGATGAAATTGGTAGCAGAGCAATCCTGTAACAAAGCTGGGTCGAATCAAACCCAGGTCTTCTAACAGTTATATCTCTCAGGACCTCTGCCCAAAAGAACGAACGAGGGGACTCCAACAATATTGCTTTCTTCCATACCTCAGTTGAATCATTGTTATGTTTTGAAGACCTAGAACAGCCACCTCACTCAGAAACAAAGGTTTTAAAAACACATGTAGAAAAAACGCACAAGAAAGCAGAAATGTTCTTGTGGGCTATGGACATTCAGAACTTAGAAAAAATGCCCTCCCCAAAAATAATGGTGGTAATTAAAGATGCAGCCCCACCAGGGGCTCCTCCCAGATTCCTGTGAACAACGGGAGATGTTCTAGAGGCCATTCCAGCAGCAGGCTCAAAGCCACGTCTCCATGTCATACACATTTAACTCTTACCCAACCACTTCCATGTGCCAACAAAAGCTTATTTCCATAAATATTATTTAGGGAAGACATCAAATTATTTACTAATAGTTCTCTTGATGAATTAACACTCATCATTTTACAATTATATAGATAAATAATAGTTTTCTAAATTTCTTCTAGCTAAAGTGCAGTGATAAAAGCGTATAATGAATTGTTTATAAAAGTCTTTTTCAGTGTAAAATTGTCATGCTACACGTAACTTTAGTATTATTGCAACACTATTCCTGAAGTAATGCCTACCTACTCTTTGAGTTATAATTCTAATGCTATTGCTATCATGTAAATTGACCTCTTATAAACTTCTGAGACCACAGTAACCTGTGTGTATTCATGTAAAGCACAGAAGGAAAAAACTTCCTTCTTCTGTCCTATTTAACAAATTCTTTCTGACCATAGATTATACAAAAGGCAATGTTCTAGGTACTAGAAAAACATGTATTGTTTTTCGTTATTCATCATGCTAGGATATACATCTCATTTAATCCTCATATATAATCATGGCATAGAAGTGAATAGCATCATATGGCAGATGAGGTACAGGGTCATCAAGGGAAGTGACTTTTTTCTTTTCTTTTCTTTTCTTTATTTTATTTTATTTTATTTTTTTTGAGATGGAGTCGCGCTGTTTCGCCCAGGCTAGAGTGCAGTGTTGCAGACTCGGCTCACTGAAACCTCCGCCTCCTGGGTTCAAGTGATTCTCCTGCCTCAGCCTCCTGAGTAGCTGAGACTATAGGTGTGTGCCACTACGTCCAGTTAATTTTTGTATTTTTAGTAGAGATGGGGTTTCGCCATGTTGGCCAGGATGATCTCAATCTCTTGATCGTGTGATCTGCCTGCCTTGGCCTCCCAAAGTGCTGGGATTACAGGAATAAGCCACCACCGCCCCTGGCCAGAGAGTGACTTTCTTAAAATCAGTTTCTCGGCCAGGTATTGTGGCTTGCACCGTAACCCCAATACTTTGGGAAACCGAGGTGGGATGATTAAGTGAGGCCAGGAGTTTGAGACAAGTCTAGGCAACAAAGCAGGACAATGTCTACACAAAAACATTTTTAAAATTAGCTGGGTATAGGTGTGAGCCTGTAGCTCTGTCTACTTGGGAGACTGAGGTAGGAGGATCCCTGGAGCCCAGGAGATAAAGGCTGTAGTGAGCTATCATCACACCATAGCATACCAGCCTGGGCCATGCAACTAACCCCTGTCTCAAATTTTAAAAACTCGATTTCTCCATAGTAGCAGAGTGTAAAGTCCTACCTGAATTTTTGAAACCGGATCTTTGTTCTTAAGCCATTTACACTTTCATTTCACACACTCAATTTTAGGATTTGGTATAATTATGGCATCTATGACAACTTTTACCAAAAAAATTTTTCTCTGTTACTTCTATAGGTATGCAGGAAAGTGTCTAAGAACTCCAAGCAGCATGTGCTACTAGCAGTCTGAAATAGTCCACTTTTTCTTGGAGCTTTACAGCCAAACACAAGTCCAGGGGCTCTGCATTCTCTGCATTTGACATAAAATAGGAATATGGCCGGGCACAGTGGCTCATGCCTGTAATCCCAATACTTTGGGAGGCCAAGGTGGGTGGATCACCTGAGGTTAGGAGTTTGAAACTAGTCTGGCCAAAATGTTCAAATCCCTTCTCTACTAAAAATACAAAAATTAGCCGGGTGTGGTGGCACATGCCTGTAATTTCAGCTGCTCGGGATGCTGAAGCAGGAGAATCGGTTGAACCCCGGTGGCGGAGGTTGTAGTGAGCCAAGATTGTGCTATTGCACTCCAGCCTGGGTGATAGAACAAGATTCCATCTCAAAAACAAACAAACAAACAAACAAACAAACAAACATAGAGGAATACATTACAGACAAGACAGCACCTGCTCTTTGGAGCATATTAAGATCTTTGCTACCAAATCCTACTTAGGTGTATGATTTTCTCCTCTCTCTCATGGATGTTCTGTATTAAATAGTACGAAGTTGCGCAAACCAATACAGGTCACCTGGCCAATTTATGAGAAATTTCCGAAAATATTATGCCACTTTCTGTAGCTTTTAAAAATACGGTGCTAGCTTTACCTATCTAGTGCTTTACCTTCTGCTCTCCACGGAAGAGCTAGGCACAGCTTAGTGACCTTCATTGTTTGTACTTCCTTAGCACAATCAGCTGCAATGAGGGTGGAGTGCACTCTCCTCCAGTAAAACTGACTTTCCCCATTGAGTGTAAAACACCAATTAAATTGATTTAATAACATGGAATGTTAACACAGTCAATATTTAACTGAATTTTCCACTCTTCAAGACATTAGTTAGGTATCATACCTGTTCTAACTCTCAGTAATTCAAAACTTCAGTAAATATTATGCCTACTATGTGTCAGAAAATATGCTAGGCTCAGGAAGAAGAAAGGAGGCAACCACAAAAATGACTAAATGAAATAGAGTATGCCAAAACACTTTGTAAATTAGAAAGGTATGGAAACATAAGCTATTTCTGTAAAAGCTTTATTTTCTTAATTCTGAAAAGGAATATAATGTTAGGCATATGCACATATGCTTTATTCTAAAAAAAAAATGAACTATTTAAAGTCCTAGGAAGCAAAGACATCTTATCAAACACTTATGACCTACTTGGAGTCTGTATTGTTTTAAATATTGTCTGGGAGAAAGAGTTATCTGGTATGTGCTACAATATCTTGTAGAACCTAATCTCTTGCCGACACAGAGAAACGGTCTTTGAATGGAAGGGAGTCTTCAGCAGTGGCACTCAATATGACAAAGCAAATGCAAACTGGGTCTAATAGCTAAAGACTTTTTGACTTTTAAAGATGTTCAATTGAACATCTAAAAGGTTTAGTCTCATATTAGTTCTAGAAAGCCCCCCTGGGGCAGGCTTAAGTAACTATGCCATTAGGCACTCACTGCAAATTGCCTATTAAGTCTGACTAAAACTGTAAAATTGCTTTTCACAATGCAAATTAATGTAAATAAGAACAATTGGTTACACATATCACAGGCTATCAAATTGTCGACAGATGATGCATACTTTTTTTCCCCTCTCTGAGTTAGCATTACTTTAAAGTTATATTTAGTAGGTCCTAACAGGCTTGGGTGTCCCCATGATGAATTTTGCAAATGTATTATAAGCAGTACATGTGTCCTATGTATGCTATCTATTATGTGCAATATAAACCTCTTTTTATCTATGTCTGAGGGCACTTATATTCAGGTACAGTGGGTACAGCAAAAAAAAACTACTTAGCTTTCACTCTTGGGTTACAATAGAATTATTCCATTACTATACATTATTAAGAACATTTATCAGATTATAAAAATGGCATAAGCCTTTTGTAGTAATGCATAAAGAAATCTTATTGATATTATATTTATGATTATTATATTGGAAATTTACAAGTTAACCTTTTAATTTTTTAGTTTTCACATCTGTCAGATTGAAGGTGATAACATGTAAGTAGAAGGAATGTGGACGGGGGTGGGGGGAGATTAAATAAAATGCTGTGTGTTAATGCTTGAAGGTATTTGTAAACAAAACAAAACAAAACAAAAAAACCCTCTCCTTTGTTTTTCAACTCTAAATTCAGAACAAATTAAGATACAGGCAAATAAAGGTAAAAAGATTACCTATATTTCTGATAAATCTATACTGATGGCCATGGCTTGCTTATTATACTCTATCCCAGACCTAAACTGACTCTCTGAATTGTTAACAGCATTGTATAATAGCCCACTTTCTAGGACAAAACCTTCCACAACCAATTTACTACCTGGCAAAGAGCAGCGAAGAGCATATCCACTTTGTCTGCCTCATCTCAAGGGAATATTGACTATAGGGGTGTAGCAAGAGATAGAAAATATTCTAATGAAGCTTTCTTCATAGGAAACAAGATGAAAAGAAAGTTCCTTCAAATGATGTTTGTAAAGCATAGGGCTCAGTGTCTGGAAGGAGATTCTAAATGTACCTATTGTGGCTATAATTTATTTGTTCAGTATGACAACTGTGGCAAAGCTGAGGAATAATACTGAACAGCGTAACTTGATGGCAGTGGAATGGAGAGTTAGTGGCTGGCCTGGGTGCCCACATTTTCCTCTGTTCTTAGGTCTGTTGCCTCATAAACAGAATTGCCAATGAGTCCTGAATACGTTTTCAAGCCTCCTGGGACAAAAACCTTCCTCACTCAATTTACTACCTGACCAACAGCAGGTAAGTGCAAGAAGTCTTGGCACCTTAGAGACTGGTATCTGTTTTTGGCTACTTGTACCAATTTGTTCATTTCTACCTGACTTTGATATGAGAGGGATTTCGTACCATAACTATAGGTGCATATAGTGAGACTTGAAGGATGCCACGGGAATAAGAAATACTCTTAACCCACTATACGTTATTAAAAGAAGACAGTCCATAACACTTCAGGGGTTTTCACCATGTAAGTTTTCGCTAAGGAATGTAAAAATACTTGCTATTATCATTTTGTCCTCAAAATTTTAATGTTTCAAACAAAAAATGGAGAAAAATATTTTAATTTTAGTATTTATTACTACGATAACTTTAAACCTGTCAAAATTATCAGTTATTTTTAAACATCTCCTATCATGTTTTTATCACTGTGCTCAAGATAAATATGAGACAAGTCTCAACTCTTCTGAAGAAAGAAGGTAAGGAAGCAAGTAACATGGAAATGTAAATGTTTGACTTTTTTTTTTTTTTTTTTTTTTGGTGCGTGACAAGGTCTTTTGCCCAGAGTGGAGTGCAGTAAGACTGTCATAGCTCACTGAAGCCTCAAATTCCTAGGCTCAAGGGATCCTCTGGCCTTAGCCTCCAAGTAGCTAGGGCTACAGCTGTGTGTCACCATGACCAGCATTTTTTAAATTTTTTGTAGACACGGAGTCTGCCTATGTTGTACAGCCTGGCCTTGAACTCCTGGGGTCAAGCACCCACCTGCCTCAGCCTCCCAAAGTGTTGAGATTACAGGTGAGAGCCACTGAATTTGGCCTGATTTCTTTAAAGAAACTATAAAAAGCAGTCTTTCTCCAGTTACAATAGAGAATATATCTTCTCTATCATATAGTACAAGTATTCATGAGAAAATCTACAAAATGTTATTTGTGGGATTATTTTAATAGTATTTTGGAGAAATGATCAAGATTTTGCTTTCAGAAAAAAAATTGTAATAAAATGGTATAATTCACGTGAGAAAAAGGTTGCATAAGTGAGGTTTTCTTTTTATTACCTCAATCACATTCAAACCGAAGTAGCAACCTTCAACCTTGCATAACAACACAAAGTGGTAGGCTCATTAACAAAAGGAGATGTCATACTGCCTTTCAAAAGATATCATATATGCATCTTTCTGTAATTTCTAAACATTTGTAAATCATATATGTAGAATAGTTTACATTTTAATACAGTGCTTTCAGTTACTCTCAGGTGTTAATAATTAAGAGTAATGGCAATTTGAAAATAATTTCTTTTGGAGTAAAAATAAATTCTTGCTCAAGACCAAATCCTCATATGGACTTCAGTCCCGTGGAACCACTACTGAACATCTCAGCAAGAGCAACATTCATTCTAAAAAAAAAAAAAAAAAAAATGGGAAGACCAAGCCACATTGTTACCTTTGCATAAGATTTAGAAAATCTAGAACTATCATAGCATTGGTATTTAAATTATTATTAATTACCAGTTTTTCTTGTACTTTTGGCTTTTGAAATTCATCATCAGATGCGTTTCTACATATAAATTAAACTTACTGTTATTAATCATGTATAGTAAATGCTGTGGATGCACACCAACACCTTCTTAACTGCAGTCACCTGTTACTCTTTCTGCACAGGGAAACCAGGAGTAGAAGTGACATGGAATAAAATTCCTAGGACTATGCCTCAGGCAATTAAAGATAGGCACCAATTTTTCCTATCCTTTGAATACAACATTGCTGAGGAGTATTCTATATTGTTTCCCAGAGTCCTCTAGCATAATTGATCATAGGTTACCCACTGTTGAAACCTGCTCAATAACACATTTAATTAAATTCCTCTCCATTCTTTACTTCCTTACTTTCTTACCAGTATTTCCTGGATGACCTCACAAATAAACTACCTGTACTCAAACCTTTTAAAGAAACTCAACCTTTGATAGCAACTATTATATACTGCACAATTTTACCTAAGCCACCTACAAAGTAGAACTCAGTTGAAATGTTTAAAGTTTACTTTCTTCTTTAATTCATTTAATCTTCATAATAATTCTACAAGGAAAGTATTAAGCTCTCTCTTTTACAAAGAAATTGAGGCTCAGAAAGGTTAATGTCTTGCTGCAAATTCATATATTTAGTAAGTGACAGTGCTGAGAGCTGAACCTTTTTATTTGAACTCAAGTCCCTATGACTAGTGTGGAGGATTTATGTTTGAATGCATTTGTGCAAAATCTGGTTGACCAGTTGTTAGTGATATTGAAGAAGTATTTTGAATTATATTCAAATGTTGCCTGAGGTCACTGATAGTTTTTTTAAACCATTCAACATCAATTTTTGTAAGATATAAGATCTTGTCATGGCTATGAGATTAGGTATATCTCTGTCATTGGAGGAAGCTCTGCAAGTATTTTATTATTTCCATTGAGGTTATCAAAGCAGCCACGGTTTCTGTAGTGAAACAGTGGAGGGGCATATAATGTACTCCCTTATTAAGCTTTAAATACATCTTTCAGAGCATTCTGGTAAATTGCATTGCACTGAAAAGGAAAGCACAGATAAAACTGGGGGTTGGTGATCTTTACTAACTTGAAGAAAAGGTTGGAAAACATGGAACTGGGTTGAAAGTAAAATGTATCCATTGGTAGAACAAAGAAATTACTATACTTTGTTGACTTCATATTTGAGCATCATCATTCTCTTTTCCCCCTTAGCTATTACTTGCTGAAGAGGGTGTTATCTAAAATCCAGAGATCCGTTTTAAAGAATTTGTAGCAGGGCTGCCCCATTAATCGTTTCCTCATCTATAAATAGCTGATCCTGAAGCTTTGCTTTGAACGTTTATGTAAAATGAATCCAAATACCTATATATATTGAATTCCTAAGCATATACTAAGCATTCAACAAATGGCAAAAATATCATCCATATGGCAAAATAATCTCTTAAAGCTGACATTTTAAATGTTTTGTCCTTTCTTAACTCTGACCCTTCTAGTCAGGAATCTATTCACATTACCTAGAAAATAAGTAGGACTGATATTGAAAGGAAAAAAAGAGAGAGAGAGGAAGGAAAAAAGGAAGGAAGGAAGTCAATATATATTTTTTTAAACTTCCAAATGAGATTATTGGAATCCAATAGGAAGTGCCAAGTAGGAAATCAAGAGTCAAGAATGGAGTTTGGTGGGCATAGTGGCTCAAGCCTATAATCCTAGAACTTCAGGAGGCCAAGGCATAGGGATCGTTTGAGGCCAGGAGTGCAAAATCAGCCTAAGCAACATAGCATTATCCCCATCTGTACAAGAAATTGTTGTAAAAAATTAGCTGCTCATGATGGCACATGCCTGTGCTCCCAGTTACTCAGGAGGCTGAGGTGGGAAGACTGCTTGAGCCCAGGAGTTCCAGGCTGCAGTGAGCTATAATCATGCTGCTCTTCTCCAGCCTGGACCACAGAGTGAGACCCTGTCTTTAAAAACAAAACAGAAAAAAGTTTCTGTTATAGCAACAGTAGATTAGATTGGGAATCAAACCAAATTTCCAACCAGTCTTATATTTCTCAAAGGCCTGTCATTCTTGCTATTGTCTGACAGTGCAACTGTCAATAGCTGTTTAGTGTTTTCTATGATCATTCAGAAGAGGTGACAACAGTGACTGGGCCCAAAATTTGCTCTACCTCAACTGACAAACTAAGCCTCAACCAGCAGAATTCAAAACGTCTCTAGGAACCCCAGAATTGAGGATGAGAGAGCTGAGACTCACAGGCAAGGCAGGGTGGGACAGAGAAAGCCCCACAAGCCTTGTGATTCCGCCCAGTGGTATTCAAATTGCTGCCATTGTCGCCCTTGAAACCGTAATACATTTTTACTATTGTGCTTCTCAAAATAACATAGTAGGCCTTATATTGTGTTGGAGTTGGCTTCCATTCCGTATTCCAGAGACAGAAGTGTATTAGACTCTTCACACAAAAGCCTCCCTCAATGCCAAATAACTAATTTGAATATGCTTTTTATTTTTATGACAAATATTTTGTGTCATATGCAAAACTGTCAGTGCTTTTAGACGTTTCTGATGGTTTTTAAGAAAATTCTCATTACACATTCAGTCTAATTTTGCTTTATCCTGGTATTTTACTATTAAGATATATTCTGTTAGTTACTGTGTTGTTTCTGGGAACATTTTATTTCAATTTTAGAAAATTTGCATTAGTCTCCTTCTATTAAGAGGGATTTTATTTTCCTCTGATAAATTTGGCTTCATAAGAACGTGAAATTTACTAATATACTAATGGCCATTTTAATCACACGCCCATCTCATAGAAAAGGAAAAGTAATTTTCCCTCTGCCCTTCTATGTTCTCAGCTGTGACCTATGTGCCTAAAGCTGATTAACAAGAGAAAAGCAAATAAGTTTATTAACATGTATACCTCATATATGTGGGAGAAAAGTTAGGGAAAATGTTAACTCTCAAAGAAGTGGTTTACAACTCTTGTTTAACCAGCATCTTCAATGAAGAGCAATAAATTTGTAGAGAAATGACAGGACAAAGGAAAAGGGCCTGGAGTCTCTAGGGGCAGCAAACTGTGGGAAGGCATATATGTGAGGAACTAAATAAATTCCAGTCAGTAAAGCTTGTGACATAGATTCCTCTGGCGCTGACTCCAGGCTGACTTCATCTTCAGGGATCAACCTTTGTGCTTCTGGTGAGAGGGATGCTTGTGTAAATGTTTGTCCTGCTTTTTAGGCAAATAAGGGGAAGACAGAGTACTCTGCTTATATCTGCTGCTTCTCAGCTGCCTTCAGTTCAAAATAATCTTTATACCAAAGTGGTATATTTTAGGCTGGTATATTCTGCCACTTTTCAATCTTTAAAATAATAGAGAGACTTACATTTGATCCAAAGAGTAAACAATAATTTAAAAGATTATTTTAGCAATCAGAAGCCAAAATTGAAGCCTGTGGCAATTTGTTGATAGATTAGAACAGGAATATTTTAATAATTAAAAGTAAACTCTGAAAACCAACTTATATTCATTTTTCTATAAGAATGAAAAATTACACTATATCTTTTAATATTTATCTTTTAGGAAATTTAGAAAATTCTCCACTCATGTTTTTTATTCTGAAAATAAATGCCATTCTCACTCGTTATTAATTAAATAATTATTTTTCCTTTTCTATGAGATGGACATGTGATTAAAATGGCCATTAGTATATTAGTAAATTTTATGTTCTTATAAAGCCAAATTTATCAGGGGAAAATGAAACCTCTCTTCATAGAAGGAGACTAACGCAAATTTTCTAAAATGGAAATAAACTGTTCCCAGAAACAGTCTGAAGGATTTACTGTGAGGCCACATTTTATTTTTAAGATTTGATTTATTTCTCTTTGTTGTTATGGTCTTCATGTGACTCTTCAGGTTTTGCTAAGTGCCATTACTAACGTGACTGTTTCACTCCAGGTACTTGATTATTTTTTAAATGTAACTAATACATGTCTTTTTGTGGGAAATATAATAGTGCAAAGATGAAAAACCTAATTCACTGATAACACTAATACCCAGAAAAAAAAACACAATAACTTACTATTGTAAAATGTATCCCACATATGCATATGTGTCTGTAAATGTCTATATGTGTATGTAAATGGCAAAAGTTAAAGAGTGCATGATGTTTGCTCTCTTCTCAAAATTTCATTTTTGTAACTTCCAAAGAGAGAATTAGGTAAATGTATTACTTTTCTCTAGCAATATTTGGTGCTTATAATGATTATCCTGAAAATTTTAATTTACTCATCCAACTACTATTATACAGTAACAAAATATTATGCTTTATTTGGTTTAAATATTTTCATGTGACATAAGTGATACAACACTAGTGAACAGTTTCTAAAAATATAACAATATTAATTATGTATTCCCAGATATTTTATTTTCAGAGTAAAGCTATTGAGGAATTCTATGTTTCAATGAATCATCTTCCCTTATCTGGTAGAGATTTCATTTATTTCCTCCTCCTTCTCCCACCATTTAAAAAGACAGTTTGCTTACCTACCTGTAAATTGTTCATCTTTGCTAAACTTTGAATTCTTTCCATTTCTTTTAGTATTTGGCTACAAGCCTCCAAACTAACTTTTCCAATTTTTCTCCCTCCCACCTGACCTAAGGTCACTGACAACTAAAACCTTAAAGCCCAGGTTCCCATCCAGACTCTATGTTCTCTTCCAGCTTGCCCTTTTCCTTAGAATCTTAAGGAGCCTTGAGAACCAAAGCTTAATAATATGGAAGACCTCATATATTGACTGGCCCATATATGGACTGGATTTATCCCTGGACAAATTATTTGATCCACTGAGAAAGCTTGGACGAAATGCTCAGATCATCCATGTCATAATACAAGAGGTTCAAGACTGGACAATTTCAATGAAAGCATTGACATACTAGCTAGAGAACTGGAAGAAATTCAGTGATTCATGCTGCATAACTGACAGATTTTCCTCCTTTAATGTCTTCAAATTCATTGGACTGGTTACCTTCAGAGTTAAACTATTGGCTTTTTAATATAATCTCTGATATTATGTTTTTCTTTTTCATTTTTGGCATCCCTCTTTTAAAATGACTGAACTCACCAAAGCAAATGGCTTTTGTCACTACCTCTCTATAAATGGTTCAACTGGTTTTGCAGGAACAAATCTTAGAAAAGGCCTCCTGAGTCCTATTTTTTGACCTTGTTATAACCCACTCAGAGGCCACTCATTTAATATACAAATATCATCACAAATTTAACACGTGATATTTGCCTTAAAGAAGAGACTGTCAACTTTGAACTTTACCTGACTCTATAAGAAATCAGCGACTGTTGGAACCAACCCCCCAACCCCCAACCTTTCTACATTCCAGAAAGGCTCACCACCTAACCAGCTAACTACAAAAGGTTATATTGACCTGGAGCAGTCCTAGATAAGACCGACCTCCACCCTTTCTCAATGACTCAGACAAGACCTATTTCCATGTTTCTTTGAAATTCCTTTGTTGACTGGCTCCTGTAAGACCTCAGTCCTTTCTTTTCATTGTAATTTTCCTCATTATGAAAGCTAGCCTTATTGTATCAACCTGAATAAAATCACCTTCTTAATTGTCTGATTCATTGTATATAGCTTGTAGTCAAAAGATCAAGATCAAAATCCAGTTTAAAATGCTGTTTATAGGACTCTAAAGTTGCATTAGACACCAGATACAAAAATATCCCCTCAAATAAATTGTTTCATTCTAGAAATTGCTTGCTACAAAAATCCCATCGTGCAAATGTCCTCCTCCTTAAGTATAACGTTGAATAATAATGAAAAAGAAGTATACATTTGACAAGGTCCAATATGTACCTGTCAATTATCAGATCCTCTTCAGCAGTTTAGTCCTAAGCACTAGAAGTCACTGTTTATTAAACATGCATTAAATTTGAAGCTTTTTAGAACATTTTCTACTTTATTTTTTATGTACTTTTTATAAAATTGAAAGAACTAAGGATTTTTTTTTCTAGTACCCCTTCTTTTTAAAACCGGATGTTAATGTAAACAGAGTCTCTCTTACAAATTGCTGATTCATAACAAGGCTGAAATTAACAAAGAGTCAGTTGGCTCTAAGACTCATTAGGGGAGAAGACTGAGTCACTTTCACTACATCACTGGAACCACTTTTGCAAAGATTGTGACAGCAGCCAGAAAAATCTAACACGGCCGATTCTGTCTTGCTTCTAACCTCACAGGCTGGCTATCTTCACTCACTCCTGGTTGTAGACCAAGTTGACTATGGAAGGAATTTAGTTGACTGTTTAACTTGGAAACAAGGAGCATACTAGTCCCTCTTTAAAACTAAATCCCTCCTTTCTTAGGGACCAAAAACTAATGGAAGGCCATGAGAAGAGGGTTATGGGACAGGCCTGAATTCTGCTAAATTGGAAGTGTAGTTTCTATATTCTTTTACTGCTCAGGGGTCATGTGACCAGAAGTCACAAGATTTGTGACTTCCCAATTGATCCTATAGACAATATCAGTTTTGTAGAACCTAAGATTGGTCTTCAGAGATGCCTTTTAGAATTTTGCATTCTGTCAACCTACTGACCTCACCCAGACCCATGACTCATGACTCAACAGGTCCCACAGCTGCCCAGCCAGTGGCAGACTCAGCACATGTGTACCATTTTCCACACCCCTATCATTTCATTCTCAACCAAGCAAGAGTACCTATTCCCTAGGCCCTTGCCCACCAGATTAACCACAAAAGCTCTAGCCTCTGAGTTTTCAGGGAGGCTGATGTGAGTGATAACTCCAGTCCTACCACATGGTGAGCCTTGAGTTAAAGTTTTCCTTTACTGCAATACCATAGCCTCAGTAAATTGGTTTTGCCTGTGCAGTGGGCAGGAAGAACCTGTTGGGTAATTGCATTGCCTTAAAAGTTTTTACCATAATAGTGCACAGCAACAGGCTAAAAGAAGATGCATCTTGGCAAGATAATAGATAAAGTTACCTTGTGAATCAGCTATCTACAAAAACTATTGGTGTCCTAAATATTCTCAACTTTATGTTCAATTTAGGGCCCACACAGATTGGAAATAGCTGAAAATAAACTGGAGCTGGAGGTTGAAGCAAATAACAGATATACCCTAGAAAATTAGAGCAGAGGAAACACATGAAGAGATCAAATGGATTGAACTGCTATAGGGTGGTGGTGGGTGTGGTACTAATCTTGGAGACTGAAAGACTTCTAAGGAGAGAAGATGAAAAGCTGACTAAACTGGAAAGGCCATTTTAGAAGCCCAAGTTCCCTGATGACTTCTTATAAATAGAAAGATACACCCTACATGAGATAAAGGACTATTTTGTACATTCTTCCGGATTCTTTGTGTGCTTTGCCAGCTAACAAAAAGAGTGTCTAATTGTAAAAAGCATAGCTACTCCCTTCCATCAGTGAGAACTTCAGTAGATTTTCAGTCCACGCATGTCTGCTTCTAAAATATATCTTAGTATCTTTCTCTCTCTTCTATGTTTCTTTTTTTCTTTATTTTTACTATATTTTGCTGTTTACTATCGATTACTGTCTTTTGTCTCAAGAAGTCAAGAGTTACTACATAACCTAGCTTTAGTTTAGAATAAGGGAATTTAGTGTTCACATAAGTAAAAGAAGCTGGGTAAATTCTATTAGTTCTCTTATGAAAAGTGCCCTGTAGTCCTTGAGATGAACATTTCACAAAGCAGTTTTCCGCTCAGAAGTTTGCAATGTGTCAGCACCAGGCTATTTACAATGGTATTTCCTTGCTAAGGTAAAAGGTAAGCCAGGAATGAAAGCAATTATCACTGTTTTTTTTTCCACTAGGGCTGTCAATGCAACATGCCCCTGTGACACAGCCTGACACTTCTAATGAATTCCCAGGGTTATGCGACAATACCACTAACACCCACATCTGTCACTCAGAGATAGGGATTTTCTTTCTGTTCTTGAGCTTGGATGCTGACATTTTTTGTCCCAGCTAATGAGGTCTGACTTTTTATCCTGGAACAGGGTACCTTAATAATGGGTCTCTACAGATCGCTTTGAACAAACCCTAAAATGTGATTCAGTCAGAGCTGATTTCAGATACAATGTTTAATAAAATTCAGTGGAACATGCTTAGAGGCTTTTTTTTTCTGTCTGTAGAGATAGCTGCATATTTTATGGAGTCAAAGGGCCCATAGTTAAATTTACCACTTTCTCTTTACAACAGTACTGTTTTGCCATAAGTCCACTTCTATTTGTGTGCTTGCTTGCCTCTTTACTGACAGGGATTTCTGAAAAATTGTTTTGTTGAACTCTGGCAGAAATGCATGAGTGCCTAGCATTGTTTAACAGTCTGTGCTAGGAGACGCAAGCTTGCTTCTAGGAGTCATAGGCTCTTGCCTCTCTACTCACACATGATTACAAATGTCTCTCCTCACTCTGTTTTGTTACGAAAGACAGAAAATACTAAAAGGCAGGATGCAAGGTATGAGCCAACATAGGAAAACATAGTTTTTGGGGACTGAATTCATTAGTCTGGACACTTGACATGAGCTAAAGCATGAGTTATAATAAAGCTTTAACAACTTAGGAAGCAAGGGTACAGGCTAAGGAAGAGAACTTCCTAAAAGTTTGCCTCTGGAGGAAAAGTAGAAGCTTCAAATACTGGGTGCAGTCATAAGAGATGTGGTCAATACAGCCTAGTTTGAAAAACTCAGAAGATTTATTGCATTAGGTGAGCTGCATCAAGGAAAGTCTAAGTAACAGCATCAGAAGTGCAGCTCTGGACAGATATCAAATTCTCAGCCCATTCAAAGTGAGACAGTAGTTAAGAACTGGAGGGATCATAGGGAGAAAGAATCCAGCTAGAAGAAGCAATGGAGGGTGTCTGACTCTAGCAAGTGGACTGCAGATGAGGAAAAAAGCTTCAGTACTAGAGGAAAGCTTAGGTACCACATTTCAAAATCAAGCCCAAAGCCCAATGATGACACCTCAATAAAGAAGAGAAGCAAGACAAGAAAGGGCAAGAGAGAAATGGCAAAGTGGGTTAAATTTTAAATAAAGTGCTCATTAAGCAAATTGATCAGTAAGCAAACAGATGGGAGGTTAAATGACTTTGGCAAAGAGGATTTTTCCCAGGTGCAGAAAGAGACAAAGGACAGGCTGCAATTTAAAGAGTCTATAGGTGCCTAGGACAGAATCCAGTCAAAGGCAGCAAAATTAGCTCCATGTCCCATAGGTTGAGGTGCCCATGATTTTTTTTTTCTTTTTTTTAGATGGAGTTTCGCTCTTGTTACCCAGGCTGGAGTGCAATGGTGCAATCTCGGCTCACTGCAACCTCTGCCTCCTGGGTTCAGGCAATTCTCCTGCCTCAGCCTCCTGAGTAGCTGGGATTACAGGCAGGCGCCACCATGCCCGGCTAATTTTTTGTATTTTTAGTAGAGACGGGGTTTCACCATGTTGACCAGGATGGTCTTGATCTCTTGATCTCGTGATCCACCTGCCTCGGCCTCCCAAAGTGCTGGGATTACAGGCATGAGCCACTACACCAAGCCCTGGTGCCCATGATCTTAACAGGTAGCTTACCAAGATCAATGTTGTTTAGAAACCGAGTGACCCTCAATGTACAGGTGGAAGGCATTAGCAGCACTAGCAGAGAATGGCTGAAAGAAGGCAAGGGCTGAATGCAAGTGAAATCATCATACAAAGTTTATAAATAAATTCTAGTAATTAGTTCCTCTTAAGACAAGCATTAAAAAAAAATACAGCCTCTGCTGTTACTGCCTTAAAAACAACAAAGACAATGAATCTAAAATTCCCTGATACATTTCAATATATTTAATCTTGCAGTATCCATATCATGTTTTTTACCTTTGTTTTTCACTTGAGAAAATCCATGGATAGAATTATTTTGTGACTTTTTATATATCCCACAGCAGAGCCATGAAGTAGCATCAGGTATCCTAACTTCTGAAAGACACCCTAAAAAACTGCTATTTCTTAAGATAATAAGGAAGAAATAGAAAACAATGTTAAAGCCACACATATGAAACAGTGAAAGCAGCTGTAGTTGTGATTTCTACCACTACTGCAATTCCCAAATCCCCAGAGGTGACAGCATATGTACTCAGAATGTTGTCTAGACCTCACCACATTGTGGGTCCTGGTTAATGACACCTTCTCCCAGGGAATCCAAGGGTATGATAGCAGTGTAAGTAAAATGAGAAAAACATTGATCTATTAGCCAATGTAAGATATTTAGTTTCCTGGAAAGGTAATAATTTGTAATCCCAAGGTGATGAGTCATGGGCATAGGATACATACTTGTGTAGAACTATTCCTTCTCAGTCTTCTTGCACCTGTACTGTCAAGAATTCATGTGTGATGGTAGAATTTTGTAATTGAAAGACTTCAGCTTTGGAAGAACCAACCTTGGGCTTATATGCTGGGTCGATGATTTACTAGCCAGGAACATCATTTGTACTCACCAGCTATAGTTTCCTCCTCCTTGTAACATGTATAATTTAACTTAACTCAAAGTGTTTGTAGGAGAATTAAAGGAGACATTATAACGTGTCTACGGCTCTATGTGGTAACTAGTAGGTAGACATTCAATAAATATGATTTCCTTTCCCTTGCTAATCTGCCTCTCATGAAAATTACTTGAGGCTCCAGCAGTCTGTAGAAAGCAGAGAAGTTCTAAGAGACCTGAAGTTTGGTGCAGACTTAGGCTAGGATCTCTTTCTAAAGGGTGAATTTTTTGAGAAAAGTTTTCTCCCACTCCAGGAATGCCCCATATGGTTCTAGTTTGTACCCTGAAGACAAAAACACATCTGAAAGGGGATCATTCACATTGTAGACTTCATCAATTTATTTATTTATCACAGCAATTTCCTGGCAGATGGCAGTATTCTGTTATAGCAAAATCAGTATATCACAACAGTTTTCCAACAGACAAAAGTAAGGTGTCTTAAGGAATGGATGCTTTTGATGTCCAAAGGTCCTTTATGTACTAGCTAGCAGAGGCATTGGACACTCTTTGTCTAAATGTTTTTCATTTCCTTTTCCATTGAAATTCCACAAACTAGAGATTCATTTTGCTTTATATACATACATATATATATATATGTACATAAATATAATTAAAAGAATTTAAAATAATTGACTCTATTCATATAGGCTGCTTTTAGGTTAGGATTTATGGTTACTCTCTTGGAATATCTGCGAGGAGGTATGACTCTAAAGCTTTCAGCCAGGATATGTTATCCTTACTTACCAAAGTTGCTTTCTACTTAAACAGTTAAGAAGACCCATACTATAAAGAAATGAAAAAAAAAGAAATTCATACAGAATTATCTTTCAACACCATTCACCACAGAGTCATGCAGTATAATAATACTATTACAAGAGAGTAAAACATTGATATGAATAATTCGATATACAGTATCCTGCCTAAAATTTCCATTAGGTTTAAATCATTATGAGTAAATCATATTCAAATGTGTGAGGGATTATATATTGTGCTAATTTTAGAGTTCAGCCAATATACATGTGTTCTAATTTAACAGTTATCAAAATCATAATTAAATATAAGGTACCTGTATTACCCATGAAGCTCTGGAGTGTTACTTTAAAGTGGATGTAGATTACTTGCAAATACATGTTGCAAACTTTAGGGAAATGGCTAAAAATATTTTTGAAAAGAAGTATAATTAATATACTAAGAAATGAGAGAAAATTGAGTTATATAAAATACTCAATTAAAACCAGAGAAGGCAGAAAGAGTGAGAAAAAATAATAGAAAAACCCAATGCAAATAAAAAACTGTTATAATTAAGGTGGCTATCCAATCAATAATATCAATATCACTTTCAATGTAAATGGTCTAAACATACCAATTAAAAGAGACTATCAAAGTGGATTTTAAAAACAGCAAGAACTGACAATATATTGTCCACAAAAAACCCACTTCACAGACATGTATCTGAGAGACTTATTTCCAAATTATACAAAGCATTCCTAAAACCTGACAGTGCAACATATTTTTCTTGGGGTTACGCTACTGGCCAATGATAGGGTAGTGAGAATAATACTGCTAATGACTACACAACACCCCTGCATTAACTAGAGTTTTGATTTAATTTGGTGCAACTTTTGAAAAAAAGAAAAACCCCTTCTCCACACGCACAAAAACTCAACAATGAGAAAACAAACAACTCAAGAAAAAATGGGCAAAAGTTTTGAGTCAACATTTCACCAAAGAAAACACATCAATGACAAATAACATATAAAAAGATGTTCAACACCACACGTCATTAGGGGGTTGTAAAACAACAACAACAACAACAACAACAATGGGATATGACTAAACTCCCATTTGAGTGGCGAAAATCCAAAATACTGACAATGCCACATACTGGGATGGATATGGACCAACAGGAATTCTCATTCATTACTGGTGAGAATACAACCACTGTGGAAGACAGTTTTGCAGTGTTTTACAAAGTCAAACATAGGCTTGGTAAATGAATCAGCTATAGTACTCCTGGGTATATATCCAAATCAGTTGAAAATTTACAACCACACAAAAACCTGCACACAAAGTTTATATTAGTTTTGTTTATAATTGTCAAAACTGGAAGCAATTAAGATATTCTAGAACAGGTGAATGGATAAACTGTTTATATGTATGAGAATCTTGTATAATCAACATCTAGACAATACAATATTATTCAGTACTACATGGAAATAAGCTAGCAAACCATTAAAAGACAGGAAGGAAGCTTAAATGCATATTGCTTACTGAAAGAAGCCAGTCTGAAAAGGCTACGTGTGGCATAATTTCAACTACATGACATTCTGGAAAAAGTAAAAGCGTAAACACAGTAAAATATTGGTGGTTGTCAGGGTTTGGTGGGGGAGAGAAGTGATAAATAGGCAAAGCACTGGACATCTTTCAGAGAGTAAAATTATTCTGTAAAACACTATAATGTTGGAAACATGACATTATACATTTTTCAAAACACACAGAAGTGTACAACATAAAGTTAACTCTATTGAGAACTATAATTAGTTAATAATAATATATTAATATTAGTTAATTAATTGCAATAAATATACCATGCTAATGCAAGATGTTAGTAATAGGGGAAATTTTGGGGGCAGAGGAAGAGGAAGAAGATGTATGTGGGAACTCTATTTTCTGCACAATTTTTATTTGAACATAAAACTGCTCTAAAAGTAAAGTATAGTTTTAAATTATAATAAAGTTTTTTAAAAATTATTTGTTGAATGTCTCTCTGCCCTCCTTTCTATGCTGTAAACTTTGTAGATAAATATTTGTTAAATAAATAATTAAAATCCAACATGCAATATTAATATAATCTATACTATCCATGAAACCCCAAGAAAGAGTTAGTAAAATATTATCTTTTCTGGTGCTATGATCTGAATATTTTTGCTTTCCCAAAATTAATATGTTGATTGATGCCTAATCCCCAATGCAACAGTAGTAAGAGGTGGGCATTTGGTAGGTGATTAGGTCATGAAGGCTACACCCTCATAACTAGGATTAGTGCTCTTACAAAATAGTCCTGGGGGAAATTTGAACTTCTGCCCGGTCAAGACACCATAAGAAGGAAACATTTTTGAAGCAGAGTGAGCCTTCTCCAGATTCTAAATCTGCTGTCACTTTAATCTTAAACTTCCCAGCTTCCAAAACTGTTAGCAATAAATTTCTGTTGTTTATAAATTACCCAGTCTATGGTGTTTTATTATAGCAACTTGAACAAAGACAACTGGGATGCTCTCACCTTTATCATTTTTGAGTTTTTCTAGGAACACCTGACACACAGAAAGATATAATCTTGCCAAACCACTTGCTAAGTCTGACCTCAATGTAATCAATGAAGATATTTAACAAAAGGTTGTATATAATGACCATTAAGTCAGTGCTTAATGCCACATGAAAGCTGAAAATTTCACAAGTTCCTGAGCTCCAATTTTGAGAATCTTATTTTCAATGGGTATCAGTGATATGGAGACTTCTTAGTCCAGCTTCCCCTCTAGGTTCTGCTGTGAGTCTTGTAACAGAATTCCTTTACTGGCCCCAAACCCGTATCTGTGAAAATTTCCTCTAAATCTTTGTTTTATCATCTTGATCTAATCACCAACTCTCTGCCCAGCTTTGAGTAATATCCCATTTCTGCCACTCATACACATAATCTTAAAGAAGCAAAAAATTGAAAAGCTACAGATTCTTCTTCCTTTTTTTGCTTTCTTTTCACCTCCACAAATATTCTACTCTTTCCTTTAATAGTTCTTGAATTATTTGAATTTTATTTTTATTTTTTTGTCCCCTTGAAGTATTTTATAGTTCATCAATCAAAATCCTGCCCCTCCCCTGCCACCATGGCAACGTATACATCATGACAGCATCCCACCCTCAGTGTGGGGCAGCGGAAAAGCTAGAATAATCTGCAGGTGTTTTGTATTGCCTTCCATATGTGTTGCATCCATGTGCTTTAAGTACATGCATGTGAATATCTACATGCAAATAAAAAACATCCTAATTTTCTGCTGGAGTGAGTTTTGGAAATTAATGGACACAACCATTTCCAAAATTGAAACTGACTAAAATGAAAAGAACTGGTAATGAGAGATCCTGGATTATAATTATGAATTTTTGATTATCAATGTAATGCTCTTTCTACAAACCACTCTGAAATCACTCTATACATTTATGTAGTATAATCGTCATCTACCCTGGATGGAAATAAAGATGATTTTCATTAACATTTTGCCTGAGGGATTTCAACTGTAAGAAAGAGTCCCTTGAATCTTCCAATTTCTTACACTCAAGCTTAGTAACAATTGGAAATTATTCCCTGGCATGACGCCATTTTCTGGGCAAGGGGAAGCTAAGTCCCACACTGGTGCAGTTTGCATTTTAGTGTATTTTGTAAATAAATTCTTAACAGATGGACAAACCAGCAGGAAGCCAACACCAGGGAGTCAGCAGGTGGACAGGAAAGCCAGAAATGGACTGGCACTGATCAGATTAACAAAACTAAAATATCTTGGGATTCACACATGCTGCCCACAGAATAAGTTGGCACTGACCAGATAAGCAAACTCGAATCAACCCTGAGCATGGAAAATTTCCATTACTCTGTTGCCTATGGGGTACCAAGGTCCCACCCAGATGGTGACGCCGAAGCTACAAATCCTTCAGAAAATCAGTCTGTCTTATTTTTCTTCCTTTAAAGTTGACATCCAGCAAAAAGGCGATATAAAAATTATAATTGTTAAGAATATCAAACTGCTCTTTATATAATTATGTTAGCCACAATAGTAAATGGGAATGGAGGAAGACACTATCACTGAACACTAAAAATTATTGGTATAATTTCCCAAAGGACTTGAAATGTTTCACTGCCACTGTAGGCACATTCCCTTCTACTCTCCGACCCGTGGCATTGTTCCCAAAATGTACAGCTCTAATAGCTTCATTTTAATGTCTGCTGGCCTCTCACACAAAGATGTTACTCTTGCTTTAAAAGCTACCTTCCCACACTAAAATGTGACTCCCAGAGGATCTCTGCCCTCTGCCTTGCATCACTGGTGTTATCCAGTGAGACAATGGCTGGCAGCAGATGTCTAGTGCTGGCAGCACATCCAGGAACAGCGCACTGGGCACTTGTTCTGGTCAGGCTCAGGGGTTTCTAAAGGTGTTAAGTGTTCCCAAATCTCCATGAACTCATAATCTTCATTTGGAAATTCCGAAATGCTTAATCACATCAGTTAAATTTTTATGAGTGTTATAATAGGTGTAGCAAATCCCTAGAGTCAAGATAGACCCAATTTAATTCTGACTTTGCCATTACCTAGCTGCCTGATTATGAAAAACTTGCTTTGAATCCCTGAGCCTAATTTTCCTCACTTCTGAAATTAGGATTGTGAGGATTCGCTAAGAACATGTATATAAAGAACTCAGCCAAGTAGCTAGCACATAATAATGAACAAACAATAATATATATTAGCATTTTTCATCATCATCATTATTATTTTATTTGCTATTAGACATTGAAGATTGGGTGCAGTGGCTCACACCTATATAATCCCAGCAATCTGAGGGGCTGAAGTGGGAGGATCCCTTGAGCCCAGTTCAAGACCAGCCTGAGCAATATAGTGAGATCTCATTTTTACAAAAAAAAAAAAAAAAAAAATAGCTGAGCGTAGTGATACGTGCCTGATGTAATCCCAGATGCTGAGGTAAGTGGATCACTTGAGCTCAGGAGTTTGTGGCTGCAATGAGATATGCTCACATCACTGCACTCCATCTTGGGTGACAGACTAAGACCCTGTCTCTAACAAATGAATAAATAGAAAATGGAGTGAGGTTGGTGTGAAGCCTCTGATTTTAAAATTATTCTTAGAGATCACTGATACACCTGGCATAGGAAATTTTAAAAGCAGTCATAATGTATGAGGAGGCTTCGGAAGAACAGGAACATACAGGGAAAAGGTTGAAGAAAAGTAGGTCTGGAGGCTTATTGTGCCTAAAAACAAATTATGAAATCCACAAGTTTACATGAAATGTGTTGAACCTATGTCTAATCTAAACTGGTAATAACATAATATTTAACTAAATTAAATTAATATCCCAAGTTTAGCCCAAACTGGGTGAACCCGAAATAGATAAAAAGCTCTCCAAATAGCAAGCATAATCCTACTCAGAACCACAGAGAGTAACTAGGATAATAGGGACACACCTAATTGTCTCCAATTTGCAGAATAAAACCTAACCTACTATATGGTAAAGCCTAAAATGTCATATGCTGCCTTGCCATCTTCAAACCTCACAGGACCCCAAAGAATGAACCATGAATTTCCCTGCTCTCACCCAATGTGGCCCTCACAGAATGGGAAGGCTCCTCACACAGCTGCTTCCCTTGTCAGCTAGAGTAGCTACATTCCGCCAAGTTCTCAACCTAAGAGGATTCACTTCTCCATCATCACATTAACTTATTCAACAAAATTAATATCACACTCCCATGGGAACCAGGGATCACAGTATCCTCCTGCTACTATAGATCCTATCTCTTGCAACCCATGCTTATTCACCCTGTCTCACGTACAACCCCCGTGGGGGCCCACATTGTGCAGCATTCTACTCCCTGGGGCTGTTACTATCCATGAGTTACAAACTTCTGTCAGTCTCCTGTGTACAGGATTGGGTGCTGTGTGATCAGCCATCCCCATAATCTTAGGGTGGGAAAATCTCCCTCAACAGTGGAATGAAGAGGAGATAGAAAAAATACCTACCTGAGTCAAGCAGATTGAATACAAAATAGGTTTACTCTCCTGTTGGAGAATGAGCACGTAATCAGATAACGGGGTTCAACTGACTTGTCATTTCCAGTGGGGGTTTGAAAGGAAAGGTAGGATAAGCAGTAAGTTTGAGACAACAAAGACAAGAAAGGGGGAGGCTTTTCTGGAGATCTGAATCCTTTTTTTATGTGTGTGCAATGAAGTTTCACTCTTGTTGCCTAGACTGGAGTGCTATAGCATGATCTTGGCTCGTTGCAACCTCTGCCTCCCAGGTTCAAGTGATTCTCCTGCCACAGCTGGGATTACAGGCACCTGCTACCACACCCAGGTAATTTTTGTATTTTTAGTCGAACAGGGTTTCACCTTGTTGGCCAGGCTGGTCTTGAACCTCTGACCTCAGGTGATCTACCCATCTCAGCCTCCCAAAATGCTGTGATAACAGGTGTGAGCTACCATGCCCAGCCTTCTTTCTGATGTTCTACTAGAATGGGACCAGAGACAATAGCCCTCAAGGCTTGGCTTTGTACTTATCCCAACCAAAATTAGGCTGTCAGAGCTCAGGGTTACCCCAAAGAAGGTGGTAGGCAAAGATACATTTTATCACTCAAAAATGAGAGAAAAAATCATTTTATTTCCCTTTCACTATTCCTGTAAAATGATGAAAGGGAAAAAGAAGTTAAATGGAGAAAATTTAGAATTTGATTATTTTCATTTGCTTTCCACAAAGATTCACCATCTTGCTGTTACGGAGATGGTGACAGAATCCTATTCATGGCGATCCATTGGATGACCTTCATTTACCCTTTAAAATCTCCTACATAACACAGAATGGAGAGCAGGAGTGGAGGCTCAGTATGTGTGGCCTCCTAGCAATGTGATGGACAAGTGTACTCAACATGCCTTATTTCTAAATGGCATTTTAAGCTATCAATAGATCGAAATCTATGTTAACTTTAATGAACTAAACTAAAAACTGGACATTTTAGACCCCTTATACATTACTTAACAAAATATAGCTCTAACAGATTCAGCCGAGGTGATTTTTTTCCAAACCATATTTACCTACATCTGTGAAAAATAAGGGTAGGATGAGACTCTCAAATACTTTTTAACAGATGTACTCAAATGTTCCCTTAAAAGCTTTTCAACATCCCAGAAATATAAGGACTGGGTTCCACGTATTCCTGGATGAAATAGCTGCATTGTGGATAACAGTTAAAAGTGCATAATTATTGATCTCTATTACCATTATGAAAGTTAAACAAAAAGCAGATTAAAATTTAGAAACAGCAGTAGTAAGTCATGCAGGAAAGAGCTATTTTTCTGTGAAGGATATTTTGGCACCTGTTTTTTTGTAACAATTCACCAGTCAGAATATTTTGTTTGGGTTAATATTAATGTAACCAATCTAATGCTTTCTTTCTTTAATTGATAACTTCTGTTTCATTAAATGCTATATGCAGAGTGTCTTAAATGAGTTTCCTGAAATGGACTCCAAGATGAGAATTAGTGGGCAAGCAGTTCCTCTGTGACCTGATCCCAGGAAACATGAACATGGGAGAATAAGACAGCAAAGAGGAGAAAGCCAATACAGGGTGCAAGATCAAGCGAGTTACTACTGTGGATAGCCAGAGCTCAAAGACAGCGGATCCTTTACTTTAAAAATGTCAAACAGGAGGGTAGGGATTTCTTTCCAAGATAATTTTAGTGCAGCCCACCCCACACTGGTATGGGAGAGTGAACCAGATGCCCTCTCAAGGTCTCTTCCAATCTTAGGATTATATGATTGCTCATTATCAAAAATTGGCCTGTAATTGGTTTGACTCAGAGAGGTCGGGATGTGAAGGAGACTGCATAACCTTTGGATTTTATAGTAAAGAACAATGTCATTATCCCAGTCAAGTTTCTGAAGGACATTTTAAAAATTTTCATAAATGTGGCATGATAATCTTTATGACTGCTAATTAAGTGAGATCACCTAGGAGTAAGCTACAATTTTGATAGGTAGAAAT
The DNA here is from genome assembly GCF_048565385.1 of Saimiri boliviensis. Lineage (NCBI taxonomy): Eukaryota > Metazoa > Chordata > Mammalia > Primates > Cebidae > Saimiri > Saimiri boliviensis. The sequence goes on from NC_133459.1 coordinate 71,922,012, forward strand.
GGGGGTTTTGTTATCATGGGATAATGATAGGGATGAGAGGGATCCATGACAGTCCCTAAATAACATCCATGCATGTATAGCTCTGCTTTGGTTATTGCTTTTTAAACTACCTACATTGTTGATATATAATCAGATATTGGTTTTAGAAATGATTTAAGAGAGGAAAATACTCATGCTTCATTTTGCTTGCTTTTAATTGGGAAAAAAACCCATCCTTTTACAAACAAATAGGGATCTAATTTTAATTATATGACTCTTTGTACATAATTTTACAAAAAATTAGTCACCCTGAATGCATATTTTAATTGGTCTAGCTATAGTTAATTGACCGGCAGTGAATTTTCAAAGTGATCAGTCCAATTATTGTCTGCCAAGTCTCAGAGATCAAACACAGTTTTCTCTTTTTCATAGTGTGAAGGTTTGTAGGAACAGAACATTTATACTCAGAATAATGTTTTTAATGCAGCAACCTTAATGGAATTAAGTTCTCATTTTAACTAGAAGAAGCAAAAGAACGTAAAAGAAGTTATCTGAATAAATAAAAGTATATTAATTTTTGTTTTACGGGACCCCTTGAATCAAACCAATAACAGTATAAAATGTTAGAGCTGAAAAGAACCTGAGTGACTTTACTAGTCCAATCTTTTAATTTTGTAAATGAGATAATTGAGGTTGAAGAGGTTTCATGAGCAGTTTTTTCCATGGTCAATTTTTTTTTTTTTTTGGAGCCAAGAACTTGGAGTTATTTATCTATTTATTATGTTATATCTTTAAGGGGCACATTGTAATGTTTTGATATACATAGTGAAATGTTTACTATACTTAAATTAACACATCCATCATTTCACACAGTGCTTGCTTTTTTGTGTGTGTGGTAAGAGCACCTGAAATTAATTCTTCAAGCAAATGTCCAGTATACAATATAATATTAAAACTGTAGTTTCCATGGTGTACCTTTTATATCTAAATATTCATCCTAGACATCGGGAACTTTTTACCCTTTGATCTATATTTTCTCCCCATACACCCCAGCTCCTGGTAACCATCCTTTTATTCTTTGTTTTTATGTGCAGTCATGTATTGTTAACAGGGATATATTCTGAGAAATGAATTGTTAGACAATTTCATCATTGTGTTAACATTGTAGAGTGTACTCGCACAAACCTAGATGTTAAAGCCTACTACATACCTAAACTATATGGTGTAGCCTACTGCTGCTAGGCTTCAAACTTGTACAGCATGTTACTGTGCTAAATACTGTAGGCCATTCTAACATAATGGTAAGTATTTGTGTATCTAAACATATCCACACATAGGAAAGGTAGAGTAAAAATTTGGAATAAAAATAAAAAATGATACACACCTATATAGGGCACTTACCATGATGGAGCTTGTAAAACTGGAAGTTTCAGCCGGGCGCGGTGGCTCAAGCCTGTAATCCCAGCACTTTGGGAGGCTGAGGCGGGTGGATCACGAGGTCAAGAGATCGAGACCATCCTGGTCAACATGGTGAAACCCCGTCTCTACTAAAAATACAAAAAAAAAAAAAAAAAAAAACTGGAAGTTTCTCTAGATGAGGCAGTGAGTGAGTAGTGAGTGAGCATGAATGCCTAGAACATTATTGTAAAATACTGTAGAATTTATAAACACTGTCCACTTAACCTACACTAAATTAATATAAAAAATTACACTCCTACATTGTGATGGCTGTGACATTACTTGAGGGATAGAAGTTTTTCAGCTTCATTTTAATCTTATGGGACCACCTCATATACCTGATATATCATTGACCAAAACATCATTATGCAGTGCATGACTGTATTTGACTTTTTAGTATTTGAACTCAGGTGTCCCATGTGTTAACATTCTTTTCACAATACTAACTCGGGAGATAAAATTATATGATAAATTATTTCAGAAACATGACTTAAACTTATCTTACCTTGAAAAATAAGAACATGTTGTAAAAATAAGAACATGTGAAAAATAACATTTTCATATTATATCCAACCTCTGCCTTTCATTTATGAACATCATGCTATGAATCTTCTGTAGATAACACTTCAAGAAAGAAAGTATCATGTTAGGATATTCATTGTTAAACCTAATGGCTTTCTTTTGGGTTTGACACTAAAACAACATTTTTCTCGTAATGTGATTAAAGATTGCCTTGGAAATAGGTTAAAACAGGCCAGGTGTAGTGGCTCACACCTGTAATCTCAGAAATGTGGGAGGTGGAGGCCAGTGGATCATGAGGTCAGGAGTTTGAGACCAGCCTGGCCAACATAGTGAAATCCTTTCACTACTTAAAAAAAAATACAAAAATTAGCTGGGTGTGGTAGCACACACCTGTAGTCCCAGCTACTCGGTAGGCTGAGGCAGGAGAATAGCTTGAACCTGGGAGGTGGAGATTGCAGTGAACAGAGACCGTGCCATTGCACTCCAGCCCGAGCAACAGAGAGAGCCTTCCTTTCAAAAACAAAAGGAAATGGGTTAAATATTAATCATTTCCACCAAACTAAGTAAAACATTTGCAATACCAAAAAGGTTAAAAGGTATTTCTATTACCAGGTATTTTCCTTGATATCCTATCTGGATGAAGAGAAACCTGGAACTATTAATATTTGCTTCAAAAAAAAAAAAGATGATTGATGAATGAAAAGAAAAGAAAAGGCTCTCTAGTTTTTCACAGAAATCTGGAAAACAAGATACAAAAGCACTATTTACCTTGGGGCATAAATTATTTTCCACCTCTACAAAAGAGTAAAGAACTAAAAGCTATGATTTTGTTTTTATTTTTTTTTTGTTGTAATTGTTTAAGCACTCCAACTTCAGTTTTATTAGGCTATGAGCTGCTTGAGAGTGTTGGCTATATTTTTTATTAATCTTTACATCATTATGATTCAGCTTAATGCCTACAATTGAAAAGACAATAAATGTTGGCTAGGTAAATGAGTAAGAATCTGAGGTAGCTAGCAGTAACAATAAAATCTATAACCATGGAAGTAAGAGTAAAAAATACTGACCCAGATGAAAAAGAAGAGGAAAGAAAAATGACATGAGAAGCAGAAACTAAGAGGAGGTATTACAAATGAGGAGAAAGCAGCTCAGAACTTGTTGAGAGCCAAAGTAAAAAGAATTGCTTAAAAGGTTAATATTTCAACATTTCAACATTCAACAGTGTTAACCGTTTCAACATTTAAATTGGTGGAAATCATATATATTAAAATCATATTTTTAAGTTTATAAGAAACTTTAAAAAATAAAAATCAGTAATCCTTCATTAAGTATCTAATACTTTGAAGACACTTCACTAGGCAATGTGGGGCTGTATAGAGATAAAGAAAACGCAGTCATCAGCCTTACAAAGGCTACTGTCTAATGGATGACACAAAATGAACACATACATGAAAATAACATAGGGCAAGATAAAATATATCCTTAAGAAGCATGATGTGATTCAGAGGGGAAGTAAATCACATGTGATTGCAAAGATCATGAAAGTATTCTTAAAATAAATTGTGTTTGAGATGGGCCTTGATATTTAAGTAGGTTTATGAAATTTGAATACATGGGAGTTAAGGTCAGGCTTTCAGACATGAGGACAGGACTTACAAAAGCACCCAGTTAAGAGAGTATGTTGCATGTTCTTAGGAAAGTGAACAGTCCTTGTAATACAAGTTTAGCTCTAACACAGGCTTTATGTCAGGAAGAAATAAGAGATAAAGCTGAATTAGTACTTATGATACTAGTAGAAATCCACTACCTCCTGAAGAGAAGTAATTTTGCGCGAATCATATTCAGCATCCTTATCTTGATTCAAAGCCCATCTTTAATTTCCACTCAGGTTTGAATTCTTTGGCATATCTAATTTTAATAATTAAAGGACTCTTTGGACTACACAACATCTAGTGTTCTTTTATAATTCATGAATTTGGAAAAGTTTTAATATTGTATGTATATGAATGAGCTTACTAAGACAGGCTAACAAGCCATCTGCTTCATGACACACACTTCCATAAATGTCATGAAACTTTATGTTATCATAAAATATGGCAACAAGGAAGAACCTTTCTGTGGAAAAGAAGTTCTCTAACAGGCCTTTGCAGGATACCCTGGTCTTTGCTTGATCTGGCATATTGCAGCTATAACAATAAATGCCCCTAATAGAAGCAGAAGAAAAATTGGCTGTAAACTTTCATAGGAAAAAGCCTGATGCTTTGACCACAGTTTCCATATTCTGATTCTAACAAAAAATGCCAATACTATACAAGTACCTATGCCCTTTAGAATATCCCACAGGTCTTAAATCCTCTTGTTTAGAAGACGAAGATGCTAAGCCAGAGAAGAGGGTTCATCTATTTTTTTAGTAATGCAAAGGTAGTAGATGTTTACTACTCCCTTTTCAGGGCAAATGTAACTTTCTAATGCTTTTCCATAAATCCTGCTGCTATGGTTAAGCTACCTTTTGAAAGAGTTAATCCCGTTCCCAGAGATAGATATTTTATTTCCTACTTATGGGAAGTAGCAGCAAATGAACTCTCCTTACATATATTTATAAAATGTGATATACATAATAAATATATTCCTTGATGTACACATCAAAACCATATAATGAGGCTTCACTCTGCTTTAGTATCAGCCACAACCATCGGATTAATTATAATTCCATAGTCACCACGGGGTTGCCACAGTCAGTTTCTTATTATATGTGGCTTACATGGACCCATCAACAAATCTGCAAACTCCACAAGTCTATGAAATAATTTTCTTGTGTTTCAGTGTCCTTTCTACTTACACAAACACACAAGAGAGAAGTCACCAGTAAACAACAAACATGCCATAGAAAAGCAATTCTGCAATGGTTCAGGTTTTATGTTCTAATAATGCTCAAATCCCTGCTTCCATGATTCAGTGTACTGTATCAGCAATAATGAGTAAAACTACTGAAACTCATTAAAGAATTTACTAATCAGTACATTAATTGAGGCTATCTGCTTCCCATTCTATAGAGACAAATTAAGCAGGTTAAATGGTTCCCAGAAAACATCTGTGGAAGCATGTCAAAACTAATGATAAATAAAATAGAGCTCCCTTTGTGGTTGATTTTTCACCCAGCTGCATTTTAAAAGTCCTTTCAAAGTAAACTATTCATTTTTTGTCAAATCAGAATAAAATTCCCAAACCACTAATAGGATTTTTCTTATAACTTTTGAAATAAACATGATCAGTTCATAAAATAGCCACCTACTTGTGCCACATAGTGTGTGTCAAACAAAGAAATGGTCCTGTGGAAGATTTGTATCAAATCTACGTGAAATACATAGAGATAGCTAATAACCTCCTGCATAATTTATTTTATAGAATACATCGAAATTATCCTTCTAAGAAAGAAGTGACTGGGTTATCAGAAATATTCCTTTCACTGAGGTTCTACTCTTTGGTTAAGCAGGCGGGCTATTTGGGGCAACAAAGAAGCAATCTAAGAGCAAAGTAAGAGGGAATTCAAGTTATTGAATTATTTTGTGTTTGTGTGTTTGTATATATGTGCATATACATACATATATATGTATACACATACAAAAATGACACCATGAAATTAATCAATTCTCATTATATAGATACTATATGACAAATTATCAAGCAGTGTCTCCTGCTAAAACCCATTGATAGCTTTCTTTTTTTCTCAAGATAGAGTTTAAAATTCTTAAGAAGACACAAAGCCCTTGGTGAATTAACCTTGACTTTTCCCACCTGCTCATTTTCCTGTGTTCTTTTACTTTGGTACTTTTTATATACTTAGTCTTCTGTTTTGTAACTGTGCCTTAGCCCTGCTTTGTAGATGCGATTCCTTTCTCCTTTCTTGAGGGCTCTCCATCCCATTGCTGCTCTTATTTTCCACATCTGGAATTTTCCCAGTCCCGCTTTAGATATCGATTTGTATGTCATTTTTCTTTATAAACTTTATAATATAAATTTAATTTCCCTTCAATACATACTCTTATTATACCCTGCCTTTTTCTTTAAACTTTTTTATCAAAATTGTGAATAGATTTAATGATTAGATGTTTACTAGTAAAATAGGTAGAATTAATAGTTCACTCTCATGTTAAACTTTCTGGATTAAGCAACTGGGTGAAGGAAGGTGCCATTCACAGGGAAAAGAAAGTGTATGTCAAGAACAAAATTAAGAATACGAGAGGTAATGAGTTCAGTTTTAGGCATGTTTAGGTTTAAGTGTTTCAAGGGCTTCCTTATGTGATATCTACCTCACAGTGGCATACAAAGTGGAAACAAAAATGTAAAATACAGATGGTACAGATTTCAGAGTTTTCACTCTATAGATGATAAATAAATTGATTGAGATCTCCAAAGAAGACTGTGTAAAGAAGAAGAGAGCAGAGTACAACACTGAAACTATAATTTAAGGGCTAGTTATAGGAAAATAAATGAAACTGACAAGCAACAGCCACAATAGTAAGAGAAAATCCAAGAGAGCTGGTGTCCAAAAAAAGCAAAAAAAGTACCCTTTAAGAAACAGAAAGTTCAGTAGTGCCAAATATGGCTAAATGATCCAGGAAGACATAGACTGAAACTGATACAAGGATAATCTTGCCAAAAAGAATAAGAATCAAGTGCTGGGAGAGGAATGAGTGACAATGAAGCAGAAAAAGTACAAAACTACAATACCTATATCAAAAACTTTGTGAATGGAAAAAGGCACTGTTGCATCTGGAAGGGATACGAGTTGGAGAATGTGTGTGTGTGTGTGTGTGTTTTCTTGTGTAGCAATAAGAAAATGTTCAATTGCTTGTGGAAAGGAATCAGCAGGGAAGCAGAGGTTAGACTATGTGACAGAGGAAAAAATCAGTAAATCATGTCTTCTGAGAGGTGTAAAATTGGAAAGAAAGATTAGAAAAACATGGTTATAAAACACGGGAAGATTGAGAAGCAGTTTTAAATGCACAGTGAACCAGACTGCACCGTTCTGTGAATTCTTCAGCTGCGTTAAGCACCTCAGCTGTAAAGGCAAGGGTGTTAAATTAATCAAGATGTGTTTCCTGTGCAAGCTCAACAGCAAAAACAGGTAAATGGTGTTGAAAATATTGCTAAGAGAGTCATGAAAATAAGGAGAAGTTGAAGTCCAATATGAATAAGAAATGAAATAAGGATGGGGTTGGGTGAGGAGAATGATAGAGAAAAAGTAGGTAGACCAAAGGATTGAATAACTAAACGAGGGAGATGATCAGCAGTAACTTATTAGACTACTTTAAAGTTAGAAAATTAAGGAGACAAATGGAATGTTTGACTTTAGGATTTTAAAAGGGTGACAATTCCAGATGAGAAGAAGGTTCAGAGTGTGATCTTATGAATGAATAGATGAAATCGTGTGGAAGTAATGATACCTAAAAATGAGGAAGTCAGGGGCCAAGAGCCCAGATTTCAAAAGCTGGCTTTTCACCACATTTGTCGAAGACACTCAAGATGATCACAAGGTATTTCAGTGGAAAATAAACGTTTTAACTGGGAATCGAAAGCTTCCATGAGTAAAGTGAAATAATCAGGTGGTCAGCATTGACAGTGAAACAGAAAGGTAGATTTATTATTGGGAAGTGTGGGGGTTCTCATTCTTGTCTTTCTTGGGAGAAAGAATTCAGCTAAGAGATAATTTACTAAAGAGAGTTTTACTAAGGAAATAGTGTGCACTCAAAGAGAGGAGTAGTATGGTCTGGCTGGAAAACAGCAGCAGTAGCAGCAAGGATTAAGTAGTTAGCAGAGTTTATTTAAAGAGATAGTACACTCTGAAAGATGAAGCAGAGTATGCTGCTCAAAAGAGAATCAGCCAGGAGCCCTGAGAGTTCTGCACTGTGGTTTTTATTATGTAAGACTCTTTTTTCAAGTTCCTGCCTCTCTCTTTAGTCTCTGTTTTGCCCCTCATCTAGTTACTGCCGTAAGTTTTTGGGATTCTTTCTTACCATCAGTTGATGCTCACATGTGGGCCAGAGGGTCAATACAAATTCTGCCTGATGGCAGCGTTGCTCATTACTGCCACCCTAGGAAGGTCATATAGTGGTCAAATCTGTACTTACTGTGCCTGCACATCTCTTAGGAATTTCCCCTTTGTCCCTTTTCTCTTCTTATCGGCAGGGAACTGGCTACAGTCTGATGGGTCAACTGCAAAATCAGCAATTACAGGGCATCTTAAGGGGTGTTTTCAGGCATTCCTTTCTGCATAGATATTTCCCCTCCCCTCTGCTTTTAGATTGCATGTTTCTTGCATGCTTCTGGTAGTCTCTGGGATATGAAATCTTCCAGAGCTTCATCTCTCAAGGGCTTCCCCTCCTGCTCATGTCTAGCTATCTGCCTACTCTAACAGATTGTAGAAGGATCAAATGCCCAAATGTGGAAGCAATGGTCTGAATTTACTCTTAACAAAGGAGAAGACAAACATTCAAACTTCTAACCTTGAAGCCAAAACACTAGGAAGCCTGAGTATCTGACCCATCCATCTTTTCCTATGCAAAGATAAATACCATTTACTAAACTTATGAAAGAAGTACGTTGCCAAGGAGTGTTGAGATTGGTGGGTGTAAACTGCAGTCAAAATGTGGCTTAGAAATGAATTTTGTTGTCTTAGATAATTTTTTATTACTCTTTTATTAGACTACTTTTTACAAAAATAGATTTTTATAGTCTTTAGTCAGGGAATGAACTTTTTGTTTTATCAATAGCACTGACCACTTTGGATTTTCTTACAACTGACTTAATCTCCATATGCAAGTTACATAGTTCCCACCATAGGTATTTGAATAGTCCATATCTGCTCCAGATTTTTTTCCAGAAAGAAAAAGTGGAAATTTTCATGTTTGCATTCATTCTTAATACCCCAGGAAGTTCCAAATGTAGTTTTTGGTGGCCAATAAAGCTTGAGCAGAGTGGTAGGATTGGTAAGAACTTCTGTGTAAGTGAAAAATAAAACTAAGGTCAAGTAAAACTCTAGGTTTAAGGCAAATTATATATTAACTAGTATGGAATCTATAAACAAAGTTCTCAGAAGCAACAGCTAAAAAATCATGCAGTTAAATAAAGTACTTCTAGCTTAAAAGGCAGAGATATGGGTTTCCTATGTAAAATAACATGCAACTATTAGGCCCAGGACACATTATATACCAAGAAATAAGGGGAAAAGCACCATGATCCAAAGATATTCCTAGAAAGAACAGGGAGGAGCATTCAGTTGCCACTGTCAGATAATTTACCAGATCAGATGTAAATATTAATTAATGTTTAGTAATTTAAGCATTACTAAATGCTTACTAAATGCTTAAATGTCTTTTGGAAGACAAAAGAGTGGCAATGGTAACACGTGTAGAAATGTCAGGACATACCATGTCATCCTCCGATCTGCATTGTCCATGATTTATAAGTACCAATAAGTTAAAATAAAGTCCAAAAATAGAGGTAAAAGGAAAGGTCAAAATGCAAAAGAATAGCAGACAGTGCAGAAAATTCTGGTAAATGATTACAAAAAAAAGTTATTCTCTAGCATTCATTTATTTATTCATTCAATAAATATTTGCTGAGTGCTATGCTAAACTCAGTAGTATGCTAAGCACTGAGGCCTGTAAGGAAAATCAAGCTCCTGCTCTCATGGAGCTTATGGGCTAGTCAGGTACTTTACATAATGTCTCCAGCAATCTTTTCCTTTAATCATCCTAGAATTAGAAAATTGGTATAGTTAAATAAATAAAATATAGTGCATGGACACACACACACACACACACACAGAAACATGCAGAGTGGAAATGTTAGTAAACTGTGTGGTTCATGCTCTTTCAATAACCTAAGGTGGCAAGCTAACGTAACAGTGTACATTAAGTCAAAATAAATAAATAAACTGATCTAACTTTGAAAGAGATGCAGGAGCTAGAAAACAGAACTGAACTTTCACAATGTAAAACATTTTATAACTATTACTTCACTAGAACAGCAATAATAATTGTTAGCAAGTATTATTATAAATAGACAAGTTTAATGTTAAAAAGGGGAATTAGAATGGACTTTCAGAGTGAAAATGGGCTGAGATTATGCATCGAAGATTAGGCCAAACATTTAATTGAGAAAGCTTTAGTAAAACTCAGAGCCTTAAGGAATGATTCATTCAAGCTCCCTACAGAGCCCCCAACAGAGCCCATAGCAAGGTCTTAGAAAAAAAAATGACCTTGGGTCAGGCCTGATGGTGATCAGCATTTTGAGAAAATGGAAAGGTCCCTCCAACATCAGAGAGTGTGCCATTTCCACTCACCTCCTTTCTCTGATCCCGCTGCAATATTTTCCCACCTAGATGGATCGTACATGGCAAAAAGCCCAGTCTATTCATGTGCTTGATGGCCTACTAAATTGTTCACTAATATTTTTGACGCTGGCTCTATGAGGCTGTCATGGCTGTCATTTCTGTTACAGATTCACTACTTGCACAGCATCCCCTTTGACAGTCAGTAACATAAAAGGGCATTGAAATCAAGACTCACAAACCCCTTCTGCCAAGGATAAAGGAACTTCCTGGGGGTACTTCAAGCACTCTGTTACATAGCTGAATGAGATGAAAGGAGGCAAATCCTGATGATGGTCATTCAGAAGCAGCCCGATTGCTCTGCTATATGCCTTCCCTGTAGATTGCCAATTTACCACTATTGTTTAATTTTCAATAAGTATGGACAGCACGCAGTGTAGTATACAAGTCCCTGTGGGCAGTCAAAGCCTTTGTAAAGAGGTGATATGCAAAAGAGATATGTGATTGCAATGGTGGAGCCTTTCCTGGGCTTATATTTGCCTAGTCATTTGTTCTGTTTGTTTGTTAGCTTTATTTTACGCAAAAAGAAATCTTAGGAAAGTGAGTATTCCCATTTGAAGACCACCAACACCCCAAGAATCTAAATTGATCATCCTTAAAGGAGTGGGCATATTGTAAAGACAGGACTAACAAATAAAGCTTGATGAGTAGAGCAAGCGTTTCTTTCAATCAACTGCTTAAATATTTATTAGGTATAATAAATAGACTGACTCCATTTTTGGTATTTAATTACTGACAGATTTCAAGCCCCACAACTTTCCCTTCTCCTTATGTTCCTTATTTGGGAAAGCTAGTAAGAAGTCTGGTGTTCCTTCTTACTAGCGGGAAGTTAAAATTAGAGAATGCTCAGCTGATGAGAGTGACCTTCATCCCAGGCCCACCTTCTAACCTCCATAAATCTCCAAGCTGGTTGTTAACCCTGCTCACCAACGCCATTTTTGGACTGCTTTTTTTTCCCCACTCTTCCCAGAAAGGTTCATTATTTAAGTAGAAAATGTGTTTGCAACATGTTGCATATATGTCATCAGTCTCAACACTCAACTATATTTTGGGTGGAGGGTTCATCTAAACTTTGCACAGTGACTACTACTTTAAAATTTATCAAGAGAATCATATTACTTCTAATATGGTGAATGAAAACCAGAAATTACAGCTGGCTTTTCAGTTTTCTATTTAAAAATTCTAAGCCCTGTGTATTGTCTTAGATACTGCTAGTCTAAAGAGGAATGGGGGTTGGAATAGGGCCTAGATTATTCCGTAGGTTTATGGAAAGATTGAAGCCTTGTTGCCATTATAAGTAGAGTTTCCTCTGGTAGACTATTGCCTCAGTTTCTCCTTTGAGTTTCCACAGAGAGGAATGACAAAGGATGGCAATGAAACAAACACATTCTTTTGCCCCGAGAGAATATCATAAGCATCTTAACTAGTGGAATAGGAATAGAGGTAAAAGTTGAGTGCAATTGTCCTCAGACTGGCAAGCAGATTGCCATTTGGCCTTTGCATATTTGAGTAAAAAGCAGTTTATCTAGCTAAAATTCATACAATGTGGTATTTCAGGCCCTACCTCCTAATACCATCACATTGGCTTTTAGGTTTTCCATATGTGAATTTTAGAGGGATATAAGCATTCAGACCATAACACTTATATATCATAACTTTGAGAGTCCCTCATTCATGATTCTGTGGGACTTCTACAGAGACTATTAATTATAATTTATAAGCAATTGTAACAAACTTTCTAATTTGATTATGAACTCTTTAGGATTTTAAAAGTGGCAAATTGGAATAAGGAAGAACTGTTAGGTTTTCTATAATATTCACAATAGCTAGCACTTACTCAGGACTTACTATGTGCTTTGTGGGTGGCATCATTTTCCAGAAGTATAAGAGCAATAAGACAAAGAAACTGCTGATAGCCTGACAGCAAAGAAGAAAACATGTTGTAATTATCAGCTACAACAATTCCAAAAGTCCAGAGGTCAGAGAAATGAGCTGTATATACCTTTATTGTCCCTAGTTTATTACAAAATGATGTAGATGACCAAGATAAGAGAGGCAGAGCAAGGTGACAGAATAGAAGGCCCACTAATTATGCCCCTCATTCCCATAAAGACACCAATTTAACAACTCTCAACACTTTCAGAAAAAAATTTAACATAGCCATTTTGTGGGAACTCAAAGAAATTCAAGATAACACAGAGAGGAAATTCAGAATTCTATCAGATAAATTTAACAAAGAGACTGAAATAACTAAAAAGTATCAATAAAAATTTTGGAGGTGAAAAATGCAATGGGATACTGAAGAATGCATAAGAGTCCTTTAATAGCAGAATTGATCAATTGATCAAAACAAAGAAAGATTAGTGAGCTTGAAGACAGGCTAATTAAAAATACAAAGTCAGATTAAACAAAAGAAAATAGAATAAAAAACAATGAAGCATACAGGATGTAGAAAATAGCCTTAAAATGGCAAATCTAAGAGATATTGTCCTTCAATGGTAGTACAGAAAGAGATAGAGGTAGAAAGTTTATTCAAAGGCATAATAATGTAGTTCCTAAACCTAAAGAAATACGTTAATATCCCAGTACAAGAAGGATATAGAACAGCATGCAGATTTCACCCAAAGAAGACTAACTCTAGTCATTTAACCATCAAATTCCCAAAGGTCTATGGTAACCTTGAACCAAAAACATGCAATGAATACACAAAAATTAAAAAGCAAGAAACTAAATCATATCACCAAAGAAAATGACCTACACTAAAGAAAGACAGGAAAACAAGAAAGAAAAAGAAGACCACGAAACAACTGAAAACAAACATCAAAAGAACAAAAGTAAGTCCTTTTTATCATTAATAACATTTAGTGTAAATAGACTAAACCCTTCAATCACAAGATATAGAATGGCTGAATGGATGAAAAAAACCTATTGATGTGTTTCCTACAAGAAATATACTTCACCCATAAAGATAAATACAGACTCAAAATAAAAAGACGGAAAAGGATATCCCATAGAAATCATAAAAGAGAATGAGTAGCTATATTTAAAATGCTTTTAAGAAAAAAGCTAAAAGAAGGGACAAAAAAAGTCACTATATAATGATATAGAGGTCAATTCAGTAAGAGATTATGGTAATTTTAAATACATACCCACACATCCAGATATATAAACCTAATATTACTAGAGCTAAAGAGTGAGATAGGCATCAATACAATAATAGCTGGAGACTTCAACATCCCACTTTTTGCAGTGAACAGATCTTCCGGACAGAAAATTCACAAAGAAAAATCAGAATTAATCTGCACTATGGACCACATGGATCTAATAGATATTTGCAGAACAGTTTGTCCAAGAGCTATGGAAAACACATTGTTTTCCTTAGCACATGGCTCATTCTCAAGGATAGACGATATGTTAAGTCACAAAACAAGTTTTAAACATTTAAAATTAATTGAAATAACATCAAGCATCTTCTCTGAACACAATGAATAAAACAAGAAATTAATAACAAGAGATATTAAAGCAGAAATAAATGAAGGAAACAAAACAGAATATCAATAAAACAAAAATTTTTTTAAAAATTAAGTAAAATTGATAAATCTTTAACTAGGTTACTATAAAAAAGAGAGAAGATGCAAATAAATAAATTCGGAAATAAAAAAGGAGACATTGTAACAGATACCGCAGAAATTCAAAGGATACTATGAACAACCACATGCAAATAAATTGGAAAATCTAGAAAAAAATATACAAATTCCTACACACCTACACCATGCAGAGATTCAATCAAGAAGGAATATGAAACCAGAACATTCCAATAGCAAATAACAAGATCAAAGCCATAATAAAAATTCTTCCAGTAAAGAAAACCCTGGAACTCGATGACTTTACTGCTGAATTCTACCAAACATTTGAAGAGCTAATACCGATCTCATTCAAACTGTTCTGAAAAATAGAAGAGGAAGGAATACTTCTAAATTCATTCCATGAAGCCAGTATTACATTGAAACCAAAACCAGAGAAAAACACATAAAAAAAAGAAGAAAAGAAAAGAAAGAAAGAAAGAAAAAAGAAAACTACATGCCAATATCTATGATGAATATTGATACAAAAATCCTCAACAAAATACTAGCAAAGCAAATTCAACAGTAGTTTAAAAAGATACTTCATTATGACCATTATGACCAAGTGGGATTTTCCCCAATAATGCAAAGATGGTTCAACATACATAAATCATTGTGATATATCATATTAACGGAATAAAGGATAAAAACTATACAATCCTTTCAATTGATGCTGAAACAGAATTTGCTAAAATTCAGCATCCCTTGATGCTAAAAACCCTTAAAAAACTAGGTACAGAAGGAACATACCTCAACATAATAAAAGCCATATACAACAAATCCACAGCTAGTATCATACTGAATGAGGAAAAACTAAAAGCTTTTTTCAGAGTTCCAGAACATGACAAGATTGCAGACTTGCACCACTGTTATTCAATACAGTACAGGAAGTCCTAGCTGAGCAATAAGACAAGGGAAAGATATAAAGGACATGCAAGTTGAAAAGAAAGAAGTCAAATTTTCCTTTTTTGCAGGTAATATGATCTTATATTTGGAAAACCTAAAAATTCCACTAAAAACTTTTAGAACTCATAAATTCAATAAAACTGCAGGATACAATATCAACATATAAAAATCAGTAGCATTTCTATATGTCAAAAGTGAACAATTTGAAAATGAAATTTAAAAATCAATCCCATTTATAATAGCCACACATAAAACTAAGTAGCTAGGAATTAACTTGGCCAGAGAAGTGAGAGAGTGCTCTAATGTTAACTCTAAAACATGAATGAAGAAATTCGAAGAGAATAACACAAAAATGAAAAACTATTTCTTATTTATGAATTGGAATAATCAATTTAATTAAAATTTCCATACTACCCAAATTAATCTACAGATTCAATGTAATTCCTATCAAAATAACAATGGCATTCTTCACAGAAATAAAAAAAAGAATCCTAAAATTTATATGAAACCACAAAAGACCCAAAATATCCAAAACTATTTTAAGCAAAAAGAACAAAATTGGAGGAATCACATTATCTGACTTTAAATTATATTACAGAACTATAGTGACCCAAGCAGCATGGCACTGGCATAAAAACAGACATATAGGTCAATGAAAGAGATAGTGGACCCAGAAACTAATCCACACCCCTAAAATAAACTCATTTTTGACACAGGTGCCAAGAACATACACTGGTGAAAAAAGTCTTCAATAAATGGTGCTGAGAGAACAGGATACCCATATGCAGAAGAATGAAACAAGATCTCTATCCTTCACAATGTACAAAAATTAAATCAAAAACTTAAATATAAGATGTCAAACTATAAAACTACTAAAAGTACACTTTGGGGGAAATCTCTAAGACATTGGTCTGGAATAAAATTTCTTGAGCGGTACCCCATAAGCACAGGAAACCAAAGCAAAAATAGACAAATGGGATCACATCAAGTTAAAAAGCTTCTACACAGCAAAGGACACAATTAGCAAACTGAAGAGACAACCCAAAGAATGAGAGATAGTATTTGCAAATTCCCCATCTGTCAAGAAATGAATAATTAGAATATATAAGGGGCTCCAACAACTCTGTAGGCAAAAATTGTAAGAATCCTCTCCAAAACATGGGCAAAAAATTTGAATAGACATTTCTCAAAAGACATACAAAATGCAAACTGGCATACGAAAAGGTGCTCAAAATCACTGATCATCAGAGATGCAAATCAAAACTACAATAAGATATCGTCTCCCCTCCAGTTAAAATGGCTTATATCCAAAAGGCAGGTAAGAACAAATGCTGGCAAGAATGTGTGGAAAAGGAAACCCTTGTACTCTATTGGTGGAAAGGTAAATTAGTATAACCATTATGGAGAACAGTTGGAGGTTCCTTTAAAAACTAAAAATTGAGCTATCACGTGATCCAGCAATTCTATTCCTGGATTATATATGCAAAGGGAAAGAAATCAGTATATTAATGCAATATCTACACTACTGTTTTGTTGCGGCATTGCTCACAGTAGCTAAGATTTGGAAGCAACCTAAATGTTCACCAGCAGATGAATGGACAAAGAAAATATGGTATATACATACAATAAAGTACTATTTAGCCATAAAAAAGAATGAGATTCAGTTATTTGCAACAACATGGATGGATACGATCATTATGTTAAGTGAAGTAAGCAGGCAAAGAAAGATAAATATTAAGTGTTCTCACTTATTTGTCAGATCTAATAATCCAAGCAGTTGAACTCACAGATTTAGAGAATAGAAGGATGGTTACCAGAAGCTGAGAAGGGTAGTTACCAGAGGTTACCAGAGGCTGAGAGGGGAGCAGGGGAAGAAGTTGGGGATGATTATGGGTACAAAAAATAGAATGAATAAGACCTAATATTTGATAGCACAACAGGGTGACTATAATCAGTAATAACTGAATTGTACATTTTAAAATATGTAAGAGTGTAATTGGATTGTTTGTAATACAAAGGATAAATGCTTGAGGTAATGGATACCTCATTCTCCATTATGCAATTATTATGCACTACATTCCTGAATCAAAATATTTAATGTACCCTATAAATATATATTCCTGCTATGTAACAAAAATTAAACAAAATAAAAAATTTTTTAAAGATGTATATGACTTTGGAAAAAGAACAGAAGTGATTTTTTGTTGTTGTTTTCTTTTTAATTTTCAATATATTTGTTTAAGAAAGTAGAAAGTACAATTCGCCCTTAAACAATGCAAGGACTAACAGAGATCACTCCGTGCACAGTTGAAAATTTATCTATAGCATTTGACTTCCCCAGATCTTAACTACTTATAGCCTACTGTTGACTGGAATCCTTGCCAATAACATAAGCAGTCAATTGGCACATTTTATATATGTATTATACACTGTATTCTTATAGGAAAGTAAGCCAGACAAGATTAAATGTTAAGAAAATCATAAAGAAGAGAAAATATATGCACTATTTATTAACTGTAAAAATGGATTATCATCCTCACCACGTTACATAGACTGAAGAGGATGAGAAAGAGGCAGGGTAGGTCTTGCTGTCTCGGGGTGACAGAGGCAGAAGAAAATCCATGTATAAGTGGACCTGCAGTTCAAACCCGTGTTGTTCAAGGGTCAACTGTATTATTACACTGATTTTGGAAAGTTTCAATTTTATAAAGTTTCTATTTCTATTAAAAATAAAACATCTCTAATGTCAGAAAGAGGAAAACATTTATTCATGTGGGCACAATAATATAAAATGCATGACAGCCACCATTGTTTTCTGTAGTGTTAGTACTTATCACATTCAATTTATAGAGATATCTCTAGTAGTTCCATAATGAGTAATCAAATAATTTTATATTACCTATGCATATATTTGTGACAACTCTCTTACTTGTATTTCTCCTATCTTATGATAATACAATATATAATGAAGAAATAAACCTATGTAACAAACCTGTATGTTCTCCACATGTACCCCAGAATTTAAAGTATAATAACAACAAACAAGCAAGAAATAATATTAATGCTACTGTGATACGATAATTTGAAATAGCCATTATAATTTTTTGCCTGTCTTCCCCACTCATTGCTCTCTTCTATATTATATCAACATATCAATCATTCCTTTTCAATTCCTCTAGAGCTGACAATCTTGTCTTATCCCTCTGTTTTCCTTCCTCTTCTTTTCTCTTCCTCTCTCTACACAAACTTCCAGGGAAAGGAATATTTATTCTACCTGTGTAAAGAAGGGCTACGACTTGAATGTTGTTACAAATGCTCTTGGAGACATATTTATCAAGATGAATATGAGGTAGCCAGCCTGGCTGATGGGAAGAGAAATACTGTGACTATGATTCTTAAGAATCCCTGGAGAAGGAGGCGGAAGTTGCGGTGAGCCGAGATCGCACCATTGTACTCCAGCCTCTGTAACAAGAGTGAAATTCCGTCTCAAAAAAAAAAAAAAAAAAAAAGAATCCCTGGAGAGCTATTGACACACGTGCTGTGCTCATTTTACTAACTGAATACAGGAGATTGCATTCAATCTTCAGACAGGAAGATCACCCAGGAATTGGCCACTTGAAATTGCAACCTCAGTTTGCCCGGCAAGTGGGCATGAGGCAGAACAGGGTGAACAGGAGTAAAATTATATAGCTCTATTTTATTTGAAGCTAAAATAATATTTTTTTTTCTTATTGAGATCCAGGACCATTTCCATGGTGACATAGAGACCATTTTCAATGGCAGGATAGACATGCCATCTGCATGGTTGTTACTAGAGTATTTCAGTCTACAATCTGTATCTGCCCATCCTGACTCTAAGGTTCCTCTCCAGTGTAAACAGCACTCTGATTTTCCTCTAAGAATCCCCTCTGCCTCTCTTTGCCCATGTGTTTTAGCAATGTTAAGTCCCTCATGTCCTGGACATGTATATGAGTTACGTCAAGGCTTCCCACTGACAGTGTCTAATTCTCTAGGACGGTGACAGTACTTTCTGGGGTTTTTCTTAGAGTTATGTGAAAAGAGGAATTCTCTTTATCCTGAGAAGTCTATAGTTTCTGGAGGCCATCTTGCTGCTATGATGTTAGAATCCTACTGAATCAGATAAACAAGTCAACACGAAGAGAGCCCAAGCTGAGGCCAATGGAAAGAGGAATTCCTGACTAAGTGGGTGTCAGAAATTTATTAGTCTTTTTGGAAGATGGACTGGGGCTATTAGTTTTATGAAGCAACTCATTTTATCTGATTTTTAAGCCTATTTGAGTTAGGATGTGGTCTTATGAAACAAAAAAATTCCTCTTTGTTGTCTTTGTTTTCCTCTCTGTTCCTCCCCATAGACTGCAAATAACTCCAAGTCAGGGATTGTGTCTTAATATAATTTTTATGTTCAATACCCAGGAAAGTATTCAAGAAAAATTCTTAAGTGAATATCTGGAGAGAAAATGTAGATAAACACACAGAAATTTGATATTATTGAAAGATTCATGTAGCAGCAACAATATATTAAACACTATTTTCACTTTTCAAAATTTGAAATAAAAATTTTCAGAGGTATAAATATATTGCTATGGAGTTCGATAACTGCCATTAGTAATTTTTTTAATATGAAGCTACCTAAATTTCTCTTTTATTTTTCTCTCTTTCTTCTTGAATTTGGAAAATATACAAATGTGTTTTAATTATTATCACATTTCTTATATAAACATACTGTTAGATCAATTATTGAGAAAAGGTACAGGTTAACAAAAGGTAATTTTTGGTAGAGGATTAGTCATTCTCTTAGCAAATATGATCCACACAAAATAAAGCGTATAGAAAATTCAAAAGTAAAGAAACACACTGTTCAATTCCATTTACTAAAATTTTATTACTAGAATTTGTTTGCAGATTTCTTTGATTTCTTCAAACCAACCACATTTTACTGATAGAATCATGCCATTTTGGTATCTCTTCTTTATAGCAAAACAATTAGAATGCTCTCAGATTTGGCAGATGTCAGCAGTATTTCAAAAAAAACAGCTAAAAACATATTGATAAAATGTGAAAATAAATAATAAAATGTACTTTAAAAAAATTTAAGTTGATACCTTTCTGTTTATATGCATATAAAAATGTTCTTTGGTCATTTATTTACATTAAAGTACAACTTCCTTCCTTGTAGTTGTCCGGGGTCTGACATGAGACTAGCTAATTGTGAAGACTGTAGTACTGAGGATTTCTGGGAAAAAGGTGAACAAGTTGAAGATTTTGATTTAAGATTTCTTCAGTATAAAGAATTACGTAACTAAACCATAATTTTACTGCATTTTCCCCCTTACAGTTTCTGAGTCTAGGGAGTGAGGGAAGATAACTGCTATTAAATCGTTTGTCACATCTCCTTATAAAACAAATGGTCATAGACATTGCTATGGCATCCCTCCACTGTTTCTCTGTAAAAAGATTAAAAAAGAAACAATAAAACAAGAATGAAGTCAAAGAGCTTCTCATAAAAAATAATTTTATAAAATTTATTTTATGAGACAGTAGTTATTAAGAAATTCAATAGATTGTGGAGTATGATCCCTTGTGGGTAGTCATTATGTAATAATTTGTTCATGAAATGCCTGAAATTTGCCCCCCCCTTTTTTTTTTTTTTTTTTTTTGAGACAGAGTGTCGCTCTTGTTACCCAGGCTGGAGTGCAATGGCGTGATTTCGGCTCACCACAACCTCCGCCTCCTGGGTTCAAGCAATTCTCCTGCCTCAGCCTCCTGAGTAGCTGGGACTACAGGCATGCGCCTCCATGCCCAGCTAATTTTTTGTGTTTTTAGTAGAGACGGGGTTTCACCACATTGACCAGGATGGTCTCAATCTCTCGACCTCGTGATCCACCCCCCTCGGCCTCCCAAAGTGCTGGGATTACAGGCTTGAGCCACCGTGCCCGGCATTTTGCCCCATTTTTAATGTAATTAAGCACTGAAACTTTAATGCATTAAATTCTTACAAGTTTACAATTAAAACAGGAGGAAACAGGGTAACTTTATGTTTCTTTTTTCTGTTTTTCTTTTTTCCCAAAAAGGTCACTGTTTAATATTGTGGTCTTCTGTTTAGTTGAAAGTTATCTTGGAAATTTTTTATGCAAAATTTTATACACAATCTCAGCTTGCTGCACTTCACAGGTGTGGAGAAAATTAAGAAATAAGCATCTATCACAGTGCAAAAAAAAATTTAACTTCATCAAAATTACAAATTCTTTTGGTAGTATATAAATTGATGAAATGTATGAAACAATATACTGTTTCTCTGTGTTCCTGAGATTTTCTACTTAAAAAGGAAGCTAACCAAGCCCCTGTCAGAAACCATGTACTGTGGGAGACATATTCACATATGTCACGGAACCTGCTTAGCAACCACGGTGAGGATCATTTTCTCTTCTTTACACAGAAAGAGAGTGAGGTTCAACCAAAGAATAAATAAGCAACTTACCCAAGGTCACAAAGATAGGAAGCAACTGGCCAGGGACTTAAACTCAGTCCTGCCTAACTTCAAAACCTATTACTTAAGGGATTTGCCTTTTAGTTGACTGGTTTTTCAAGTAGGTAATGAAAATAGTATTTTTATGTACTGGAAACTGGAACTGCTTTCAGAAGCTCCTTCCAAATGAAAAGTAGCATCATTATTTTATTTTCTCTTATAATAGGCTGTGTCATTTATCTAATAATACATAATTATCAGATATATATGTTATAATAGAAATATGTAAAATAAAAAATGTTTCTTTTTTGTTTTTAATTATACTTTTAAATGTTCCTGTAGAATAAATAATAGATGTTATTATTTTATGATCTGTGTTTCAACCAGAGAAATAACAAGTAGAGTTTGGGCTGAAAATCAAAGTACAATTTAAGAGCATACCAGGTGGCCAGGAAGAAGTCCAGGTGCTGCAGGGCATTGAAAATAATCTGGTCCAGTCCCCGTTTTATGTATCAGCATATAACGTATGAAAGCATGCTGTATATAACCAAGTGGTAATGTGTGTGGCATGGATTGCAAAACCTTTCAGAATTTAGAGAACAGATTAAGAAATAAACTTTATCATTATAAAAGTAAAGAGATACAGCATCCCTGTTAGATTTAATTGTCTGTATATGTGTACTGTAAGAATTTTTTTTTCTAGGTTGCAGTGTAATTTCTCATTAAAAAAAAAAAAAAACTTCAGCTGGGAGACAAGTAGAAAGAAGATAATATCATTGGGGTGACCCAGTTAAAATAAATGGGAAATCATAAATTAAAGTATAGTAACCACCAGTTTCCCTTACTAGGATTTTTTTCAAGCCGTGTCTCTGCTGGTCTCCTGTGTTCACCCTGGATCATATCTAGCAAGAGCACCATATGAAAAATGGCCACAGCATACCTAATTACCTTCCTTAATTACTCTGAGATCTGCAACAGCAAGAGTAGCAAGAGTATCTCACGAGTCTGTTTTATTTCTGCTTTGCAATTATGTGAACAACCAGATTTCCCTTAGAAAACAAATGAGCAGAGCTGTAAACAAAAGTCACTAACAAGACACAAAGGTGACAGTTTCTATGGCTCAAAGCCATGAATTTGGGAAACAACAACAACAAAAAACAATCTTTCAGAAAAGCCAGTTTTAATCTTCCATGTTCACACAAAGTTCTCTCCAAATTCCCTGGCTTAGTCATATATGTGGTCTATGAGAAACTGGCAAGTCTCTTCTCCTCTAACTGTAATTGATGAAGGAAGGAGATAGCCATTACCATGTGATCTCAAATGCTGTAGCTAGTTGACGCCACAGAAAAGTTAATTATAATCCTTGAAACAATGTAGCATTTCATTTTGAAATCATGAATCATTCTCTGTTTTGTCTAGTCTTCTGAAATTCATTTTCATAGTAAACTAATCTTTATAGAGTCAGACAGTGATTAGCAACAGTGATGCATTTTACAGATCAGGTCCTGAGAACTGTGCCTACCATATTGATATAGAAAGTTTGGTAGGATCTTAGTGTTGATAATCTTGATTTGTCCTTAAAAAACAAAATTGGACCAAGATTTCTATCTATAATAGCCAAATTATTGTTAACAACATTGTATCATTAAACACATTGTAATAAATTGGACAAATAGGCTTGTGAGGGGAAGGAGATGAAACCGTCTGTCTGACAGGTTAACTTATATTTGTATGTTCATCAATTGATGACATTTACAGTTTAGGAAAGTAATTGACATCTCACAATATAAGAAGAGGTTCCTTTCTATTAGGTTTAAATATCAAAATGCTCTGGATATTCCTAAAATGTTCACAACTAAAAATGGCAGCACATTTTCTAAGGATATCACTTACCAAAAAGTGTAAGATATAGAAGAAGATTGGAGAAATAATTTGGAAGATTTTAGACATCAGAAAATTTATGTATTAGTCCATTCTCATACTGCTCTAAAGAACTGCCCAAGACTGGGTAATTTATTTGAAAAAGAGCTTTAATTGACTTGCAGTTCTGCATGGCTGGGGAGGCCTCAGGAAACTTACAATTATGGTGGAAGGGGAAACAAACACATTTATCTTCACATGGTGGCAGGAGAGAGAAGTGTAGAGCAAAGGGTGGAAAAGCCCCTTATAAAACCATCAGCTCCCATGAGAACTCACTCAATACCATGAGAGCAGCATAAGGGAACCACCCCCATGATCAAATAATTTCCAGCAAGATTCCTCCCCGATTATGTGGGGATTATAATTCAAATTACTATTCAATATGATATTTTGTGTGGGGACACAGCCAAACCATGCAATTCCCCCACCCAAACCCTCCCAAATCTCATGTTCTCACATTTCAAAACACAATCATGTTTTTCAGTCACCCGAAGTCTTAACTCATCAGCATTAACTCCAAAATCCAAGTCTAAAGTCTGATCTAAGACAAGGCAAG
The DNA here is from genome assembly GCF_048565385.1 of Saimiri boliviensis. NCBI lineage: Eukaryota > Metazoa > Chordata > Mammalia > Primates > Cebidae > Saimiri > Saimiri boliviensis. The sequence goes on from NC_133459.1 coordinate 71,945,858, forward strand.
TCTCTTCCACCTATTAGTCTGTAAAATCAAAAGCAAGCTAGTTACTTCCTACATACAATGGGGCTACAGGCATTGGGTAAATACACCTGTCCCAAATGAGAGAAACTGGCCAACACAAAGAGACTAGAGGCACCATGCAATTCAATAGGGCAATAATTAAACCTTAAAGTTTCAAAATGATTGGTTTTGACTCCATGTCTCACATCCAGGTCATACTGATGTAAGAGGTAAAATCTCAAGGCCTTGAGCAGCTTCACCTCTGTGGCTTTGTAGGGTAAAGCCCTCCTCCTGGCTACACAGGCTGACACTGAGTGTCTGAGGCTTTTCCAGGGACATGATGTAAGCTGTCAGTGGATCTAACACTCTGAGGTCTGGAGTAGGGTGGCCCTATTCTCACAGCTCTACTAGGTAGTGCACCGTGGGGAACTCTGTGTGGTGGCTCCAATCCCGCAATTCCCTTCTGCAAAGGTTTTCAATGAGGGCTCTTTTGCTGCTGCACACCTCTGCCTGGACATCCAGGCATTTCCTTATATCCTCTTAAATCTAGGTGAAGGTTCCCAAACCTCAATTCTTGTCTTGGCACACCAGCAGCTTCAACATCACATGGAGCCTTCCAAGGCTTGGGGCTTGCACCTTCTGAAGCCATGGCCTGAGTTGTATCTTGGCCCCTTTCAGGCATGGTCAAAGTGGTTAGGATATAGTGCACCAAGTCCCAAGGCTGCACATAGCATTTTTTCTTTCTAGGCTTCTGGGCCTGTGATGGGAGGGGTTGCAGCAAAGGTCTTTGACACACCCTGTAGAAATTGTTCCCATTGTCTTGGTGTTTAGCATTTAGCTCACTAATTATGCAAATTTCTGCAGCAGCCTTGAATTTCTCCCCAGAATTTTTTTTTTCTATTACACTGCCAGGCTACCCATTTTTCAAACCTTTATGCTCTGCTTCCTCTTGAATACACTGCCACTTAGAAATTTCTTCCACCAGATATCCTAAATCATTTCTCTCAAGTTCAAAGTTTCACAGATCTCTATGGCAGGGGCAGAATGCCATCAGTCTCTTAGCAAGAATCACCTTTGCTCTAGTTCCTAAGAAGTTCATCATCTCCATCCAAGACCAACTCAGCCTGGACTTCTTTGTCCATATCACTATCAGCATTTTGGTCAAAACCATTCAACAAATCTCTAGGAAATTTCACATTTTTCCACATCCTTCTGTTTTCTGAGCCTTCCAGGTCTCTAGAACGTTCTAAACTTTCCCACATTTTCCTGTCTTTCTGAGTCCTGAAAACTGTTCCAACATCTGCCTGTTACTCAGTTCCAAAGTCATGTCCACATTTTGGGGTATATTTACAGAAGCATCCCACTTCTGGTACCAATTTACTGTATTGGTCCATTTTCTTGCTACTATAAGGAACTTCCTGAGACTGGGTAAATTAGGGAAAAAGGTTTAATTGACTCACAATTATGCATGACTTAGGATGCCTAAGGACCACACTTGTGGTCCCTGCTACTCTGAGGCAGGAGGATTGCTTGAGCTCAGGAGATCAAGGCTGCAGTGAGCTGTGACTGACTCACAATTATGCATGGCTTAGGATGCCTCAGGAAGCTTATAATCATGGTAGAAGGGGAAGCCAATACATCCTTCTTCACATAATGGCAGGACAAAAAACTGCAGAGCAAAGTGTGGATAAAACCATCAGATCTCATGAGGACTCACTATCACAATAACCATATGCGGGAACCATCCCCATGATCTAATCACCTCCCACTATGTTCCTGCCACAAGAGGTGGAGATTATAATTTGGATTACTACTCAAGATGAGATTTTGGATGGGGATACACTCAAACCATATCAGGAGATAGGTAAACCAAGGCAAGTGACATCATAAATTCCTTTGCATCTCTTAAGAATGTAGTTTTCGTGATTGACTGTGTGTGCAGAGTCTCTCTATAATTTAGTGGAAGTATATTTTGATTTTACTCTACTAGTATGAATCAGAACCTACTAGAGATGAAATTGTCTTTGGGCTTCCTTTAGCCATCAACTTTTGATCATCAGAACCAAAAGATAATTTCTATGTTTGAGAAAGAAAAATGAGACCTTCAAGTAAAGAGAGAGAAACACTTGATAGAGATGTTTCTTACTTCCTCTCTCCTCAGACAGGCATACATAGCTATGAAGTAGTTTATTCTCAAATCCATGATTAGGGTAATGGGGTTTAATGTGCATGGGAAGGGTGAAGGAGAGATGCAGTTCTATTAGCTTCTATTTTGAAATGTGTGTTACCGGGATGAAGCCTATAGTCAAAATTGCCTATGATAATTTTGTACTACAGTTTATGAACTCCCAGCTGGACATACAGGCTCATGTTTATTTCTGTGATACCAGCACTTTGGTAGGCTCAGGAAGCAGCATTGCTTGAGCCCAGGAGTTTAAGATCAGCCTAGGCAACATGGCAAAGCTCTGTCTCTACAGAAAATACAAAAATCAGCTGGTCATGATAGTATACACTTGTGGTCCCTGCTACTCTGGAGGCTGAGGCAGGAGGATTGCTTGAGCTCAGGAGATCAAGGCTGCAGTGAGCTGTGATTGCACCATTGCATGCCAGCCTGGCTTACAGACACCTTGTCTCAAACACTATAACAACAACAATAAAAATCAAATTGTGAACTTCTATAGAGCTCTTTCTATTTATCTTTGTACACAGAACTTAAAAAGGAGTACCTGTTCAACATGAAGACTCAGATTTGGAATCCGTGGATTAACCACTTGAGTCTCTTGCCAGGCATTAACATTTACAATATAACACATAGAAATTTTAACGCATGACCATCGAAAGAAAACTGTCTGTGCCTTTGAAGACAGCAGTGTCCTTATGTAACATCACCTAAATTATGTGCAAAAGAAGTCAATCTCATGTTGCTGACACCAATCCTCTGTAAAACCTGCAGATATAAAAGTTGAGAAGTAAATTATAGCACTAATAAAGTTAACCTGGTAGAGTCCAAAATGGCATATGCAGCAGAGCAAAAAGCAAACAGAAACAGCTCATGCTGTTATAATTGCTACAATTTCACTGGCAATTTAAATAAAATAATTCAAATTGCTGCAATTAACACAGACATAGAAATCAAAGGATATTGGGTGACCTCATACAAAACACATTGTGAAATCAGCCCTCCTCCAGAGAATTAACCTTCATAAATCATTTGCATCCAGAGGACGCCTGGATTCATACTCTGTAAAGATTATAAGCACAGGAAAAGGAAGGCCCCTAAAGGAGAATGGCCATCAACAGAAAGCACTGTTTCCTGGTTTGTATCGCCCATATGAATGCACAGAGATTGGCCGTGTTATATTCACAAACTCCCTGGCTGAAGGTAGGATTTTGCTTTTTCTGCATGGTTGCCCCTGTGGAGCTTAGAAGGAATCTGTCAGCAAGGACTGAAGGCTGCTGTATTGCTGAGAAGTGATTCTGATTCACGTTGACAGAGATTCTACTTTTACTTGACTGCAGAAGCACAGGACCATCTTGCCTGTGATTTAAGTCTGAATAAAGGGCTCTCTCCTCCAGTGCATTAGTGCACAGTAACCACAAATTGTTATTCGCAAAGTGGGGGAAATTTGTTCAATGTTTCTCCAGTCACCTGAAACCAAATTTAAGACATATTATCTAGGACACATTGAAAGCCTTTTCTCTTATTAGGTCAGACTTATGCAAGTACAGAACTGACAGTACCAAGAATGATGATTTGTGGTCAAAAATCAAAAAAGTAACACTTGGGTGAGTCTAATATGAGTGAGAAATGACCTTTACTATGCCTTGTTCTGAGGTCAAGATTTGGGGAGCAAGGCAACCCATTTGAACAACTGCCAAACAGAAAGAATTCAAAAGCACTTTTAGCATCTAGAATGTGTGATTTTTTTAAACACCTTAATAAGAATCTTGACTCTGGATGATGCTATTTCAATATTACAAAACTCTTTTCTCTGCCATTTTTTGAAATAACACATAAATGCTTTACAACACAAAGGCAAAGGAAGTATTAAATTATTACTTGCCACTCACATTTTCCCTTAAAGCTTTTGTCCTAATACCTGTGTTTGTGGACTTCTCTGCTTAATGAATATCAATGCATTTTGTAGCCAAAATAATATTTCAAATGGTTCTTATGCTAAATTTAATTTGTTAAATTTATTAAATCATTGGCAATAGGATTGTAAAAGAATAGTTAATAATGAAGATAATCCAAGTCAATTTGAAGGAAAAAATGCAATTGCTCAGCTATGAAAATGATAATTGTGAATTGAGAGGGAACTGAAACTCTTTGCAAATTATTCATGTAAGGGATATTGTCTCAAATAGAGATAACAATAAACAAAAGCATCCATTTAAATTAGCTTCTCCTCACCAAGGAGGATGGGTAAATCCTTATAACAGAAATTCTATGAATGGCTATTGCTGGATCTGGATGTCTCTAGCAGAACAAAATGGTGGGAGATGTAAAATAAAAATCAGAAGATCCAGCAGAATCATGTACTTTGCTTGTGAAAAGTTCGAGTCCAATTAGCCAAGAAACAAAAAAGTAGTGCTGGCAAACTGAAAGAATGAAAATATGATTCAAAACTGGGAAACAAAATCAGAATTCTTGAATACAAAACATTTATATGCAAATCAATAGAAGTTAAAGAACATTCTTCTTAAGATAAGTACTCCTTTAAAGGCTGACAAAATCAGATTCTTAAGTGGCTATGTCTGAACATTAGTTGAAACAGCTTAAATGGTGCATGCTCAGGAATAACAAGTTTTAGTAATTTATTCCCAAAGTGACCTTTCCCAGACCATAATAAATCATCCATATGTAGTGTCTTTTTCCATGAACCTTCCATTTAAAGAAGGCAAAAATAGAAGTACTGCAGAGAGTTCGAGGCAGTGACTGACTCCAATAAGAAGAATGAAATTGGAGCATAAAAGCACAAATATAACTTCCTGCCTGAAATTCATCTTTGAAGAAAGTGCATGACCTATGGCTACACCCCTGAAATCACTCTTGCCTCCTGCCCTAGATTTTTTTTTTTTTTCCTGTGGATAGTAAAGTAAAAAAGGAGTTGTCACTCTTACTATTCACATTCAAATATTGAGTAAGAAAATCAATTTTAAATAAATGAACAAACAGATTAGAGGGGATTGTGTTTGTCCCATTGAAACAGAAGCCTAAGGAACTAATTTTAGAATTCAAGTTTTGAGACTCAAAATAGTCAGTATTACTCTTATTTGAAAATAAACTGTTTAAATCAAAGTTATTAAAGTGGTAATAAAAATGACTGTTCATGCTTTATACACTTCTTTTGTTTAACAAAAATTTGTCCTTAAGAGCCCTAAATTCTGTCTAAATTTAAGGCTGAAATTTTAAAGAAACAATGCTTTTGAAAAATCTGAAGTTTTATGACAGCATTTCCTGCAGTTCCTTTGGCTCATTGTGCATTGTTGTTTATGCTTAATGTAAATTTACATTTTTCAAATAAAGTCATATTTATAAATACACAATACACACAAAGTTATAAAATTAGGTAAAGTTATAGACAAGGATAAGAAAAAGAAAACAGAGCAATGTAACAATTGTCATACCAATACAGAGTTTAAAGATAAAACCACACTTCACATTTTTTATAAATGACAGAATTTTAAATTTCAGTTGAATGATACTTAAAATTCTCAAGATGGAAATGGTTTACCCATAATCCACCCTCTGCCATCATTCTATAATTACAAATTAAACAATGTCACAAAGTAAATGAGGTTGATAATTTGTTACAGTTTTATAGCATCATAAGTATAATGGCAATCTGATGTTATGTCTTGTATTAAAAATACATAGATACATTGAATTCTAAACAAATAGTGTTTAAACAAGCTTGCATATAAATTTATCTGTGAAGAGTGGTTTTGCTAAAGGAATAGTAGGAACAAAACACTGCTAAAATAATCATAGATCAGTAAATGTGCATAACAATAATAAAATGACTTGTGATGAAATATAAATTTGAACTAAAATATAGACATGGATCACCTCTATAAATATATTGTGGAATTTAAACTATCCTGTAAGAAGAATCCAGATCACAAAAGAATTGCACAGCACTGTGTATCCAATAATGAACAGTTTATTGACACGTATTTCTCTAATTGTATGTGTTACAGGAAAGTAAAAAAATGAGCTATGCTCCATGCCTCTTCCTGGAAGCAAGTTTTTGCCTTGATCAGACATACTGTATGCATTAAACCAAAACAGAAAAATATTTCTCAAAATCCATTTATGACAACTCAAATACAAAAGAAAAGGGGAAAATAAAAGCATCTATATGAACTAGCTGCATAAGTTAAAATAGAAGGAGAGGAGGATATTTTTCATTTTGACCAGAGAAATTTGCTCATAGAGAGTGGTTTAAGAAAACTAAAAGAACAAATGTGTGAAGGTGTTAAAAGTAACTCTTAAATAGCTCTGGAGAGAAATATCAGCAGAAATAGAATAAAAGTATCCAGTAATCTACCATTATTTTTTGTTAATATTTTATTTTCCTCAAAAATATACTTCAGAAATCTTTTGTACGAAATGAAAAAAGTAGTTCTGCTCATCTTGAACAATGCATTTCTCAAAGCATTATTTATGAATTATTTAACCTTTCCTTATTTGTTCATCTAGTGAATAATGATTAGGCAATAACTTAAATGAAACAGAGTTCAATAAATTGTTTGGTGCATCATATATTAACATATATCTTAAGAAAAAATACCTAAGTTTAGTTAAAAAAAAAAACAGTGTGAGAGTCAGATATCAAACCAGCAGGATTTTGTTCCTGCTTGAGTATTTTGCAGTGCTAAATTACCTTACTATGTCCACTTTAATCTGATTCTTTTTTCTCTGGGCAATAAACAAAAGCCTTTCATACAAATGATCAAGAGAAGACTGTGATGAAAAGTCTGCAGTTAGGAGCTGGAATCTAGTAAAGCCTTTACTGACTTGATTTTAGATGGATGATTAATCAACTGAAATTGCTATGCATCGTTTTCTTCACCTGTACCTCAATGGCATGCTGCTACAGAGATCTTGGATTTATAGTAATCAAATACTATGATCAGGAAGCATTGACATTGTATAATATATCTCATTCATTCTTATAGTCCTTTCTGAGATGCCCATCACTGTACAATGTAATGATGAAAGGAGTAAAAATGAAGTCAAAGGGCAGTGAAATGAATAATCTCAGTTCTCCTCAATAGGGAAACCATGTACTTGAAAGTAGAGCACAAAACATTTGATACCAAGACAATTGCTGAGCCAAACGAAATTTCACCAGCTAATGAGTAGTTGGGATCACTCATTGTGCAATACAATGAGCAATTGATTAAGTAGACCTTTTGGTATTAAGTATCAGGAAGGGGTATGTTAAGTGAGTTAGGAAGAAAATGTTAAAAAAGATGTACTCAGTACAGTGTACGGGGTTATATGCATTTTTAACTGTTGTAAGTCGCATAGCAAAAAATGTCTACTTAGATACAATCATATTAAAGAAATAGTGAACCACACTACCTTTACTGAAATAAATTGATTTTCTTGATATCATCTAAGAAGTAGAGACTCTAAGTTCAAATTTGAACCAGCCAGCAGAGATATGTACATACAGTACTGGTTTCTCTTAATGATAGAAATGCAACTGGCTATTAGAAGTATTATTATTATTTCCTTCACTGAAGCTTCTGATCCTTTGAAATAAAATAGATTTAGTAGTTGGTATTACACCAGGCTTAATTTGCCAATGAAACAATCAAGTTTCAATAGCTTTCTGTTTGTCTCCAAGTTTAGAAATCCCACATATCTATCCATTTTCCATCAACTCCATTGTTTCCATCATAGATTAATATCCTGCCAATGTTCATATAGACTTTCTGAGTAACTGGGCCCCTAGAATATGTTATATGGACTTTCTATTCATTCTCCTCACTGCCAGAGTTAACTTTTTTAATGCAAATTCGCTTGTGTCACACAGCAAAAAAATCAACTCGAAACTGGTTAATAGCTACCCATTGCTCATAAGATTAATTTGATCTATCTATAAACCTGCCTATATTATGCTGTGCCTCAATCTGTGTAACTTACACATCTCTATGCTTCAGGCACACTAGGTTTTATTCAATTCTTTGAATCTCTTGCTTGCTTTCAAGCCTTTGCATAGCCTTTTTTTTTTTTTTTTTTTTTTTTTTTTTTTTTTTTTTGAGACCAAGTCTCACTCTGTCACCCAGACAGAAATGTGGTGGCACGATCTCGGCTCCCTGAAACCCCCGCCTCCCGAGTAGCTGAGACTACAGGTATGTGCCACCAAGTCCAGTTAATTTTTGTATTTTTAGCAGAGACAGGATTTCACCATGTTGGCAAGGATGTTCTAGATTGATCTCCTGACCTCTTGATCTGCCCTCATTGGCCTCCCAAAGTGCTGGGATTACAGGCACTGAGCCACTGTACCCGGCCTGCATCAGCACTTGCTTAATCTAGAATGCTTTTTCGATTATCCCCACACTCCATTAGCTGACTCCTACTCTCCCAATTAAAACTCAGTTCAAGCTTTACTTTGCTTAGTTTTTAAATTCTGTCACAGATTGGTATTGCTTTATTCCAATGTGCCCATGTCACAACATATTTATCTGTGTTTAATTTTAAGTTTTAAAATGTTTTCTTTTTCACGAAAAATACCGAATACAGAAAAGTGCACGAAACAAAATGAACTGCTCAATGATTTATCATTAAGAGACAAATCATGTACCCACCACACAGGAGTAGAATTTTGCCTGCATTATCCATGCCCAACTCATGCTTATACTCAATTAATGCACACTCTGAACACCCTTCCAAAGGGAAGCATTGTTGTGACTTGTCTATTGAAAACCTAAAGAATTTTACTATCTAAGCATATATCCCAAACACAAAAAGCATGGGATTTGTTTGTATTTTTTTCTTTTGAGCATGATAGAAATGGAATAAAAAACTAACTATTCTTTGTTTTGATGATTGATAATGTAGGTTTTTCAGTTTTATTTTTTGTACTCAAAATTGCCTACATAATTTTTGGTTGTTAAAATTTCAAAATAATTTTTTTTTTTTTTTTTGAGACGGAGTTTCGCTCTTGTTGCCCAGGCTGGAGTGCAATGGCGCGATCTCGGCTCACCGCAACCTCTGCCTCCTGGGTTCAGGCAATTCTCCTGCCTCAGCCTCCTGAGTAGCTGGGATTACAGGCACGCGCCACCATGCCCAGCTAATTTTTAGTATTTTTAGTAGAGACGGGGTTTCACCATGTTGACCAGGATGGTCTTGATCTCTTGACCTCGTGATCCACCCGCCTCGGCCTCCCAAAGTGCTGGGATTACAGGCTTGAGCCACCGCGCCCAGCCTCAAAATAAAATTTTTAATCAAATTGACAAAAATGAGTTTTCCAATTTATGCACATTATATAGTCCTCCATTCGTGTAACTCTTTATTTAATTAATCTCTACATTGTTGTTGAGTGTCCAGTATACAGAACTTGCAAACTTTTAGTTGGATTTATTTTCTATGTGGGTTTTTAATTCTCTTATAAATTGTATCAGTTTTTAAACGTAATTTTCTATTTAATTGTTGCTACAATGTAAAATACAATTAATTTTGTTCAGTTCCTTGTGCCTAGGATCCTTAGTGTAATAAATTCAATTACTTTTAATCACATTTTATACATTATTTTGGATTTTCTGCATACACAATAATGTTATCTGTGCATCATTATAGTTTTATTTCATGCTTTCAATACATACTTACAGTTCCTATTTTTATTTTCCTAACTTACTACTATGAATAGAGCATTTAATACAATATAACATAGATAAAATTTAAATAAACATTTATCTCTTGTTCCTGTCTCAAAGAGAAAACTTTCAACATTTCAAAACAAGGTACAGTGTTTACTGCAGGGATTTTGTGATACCCTTTATGTAAGTAAAACAGTTACTTGTAACTCTCATTTGATAATTGTATATGATTCACATGTACATATACATGTATTACATGTTATTAAATGTTATTGATCCCCTCTGTTATATGTTTTGATCTCGTCTATTATATGTTTATTTTCTAGGTTAATTTTGTGCTCGCTTTCTTACTTCCATTTTTTTTATGTTTTGTCCATATTATTTTTGTTATGTTTCTAAAATTTTAATATTGATCTTTAGATGATTGATTCTTAACTATCTCAAGTACTGGTTGATTCTAATTTTACAAATTTTTATGTATGTTAATTTTATCACCTTTCATCTAAAATAGTTTTTTATTTTATTATTTCTTCTTTGACAATAAAAATATTTGTGCTCTAATTTTTTTATTTTTAGATAAATTTAATTTTCAACATAGAATATGTACTGAATAATTTTGATCATTTGAAATTTATGGAGACTGAATAATTAATTTTTACAAAAGTTCTATATTTATTTGGAAGGAATGTGTATTCTTCTGTTCTGTGTACTCTATACTAAATATGTTCATTAAATCAAGTTTGGTAATTGTGCTGTTCGAATCTTTCATATCATCATTGATTGATTCTTCTATTAGTTACAAATGAGGAGTGTTAAAATATCTCTAAAAATTGTGAACTTGCCTACTTTTCTTTGTGGGTCTACATATTATATGTTTTGCAGCTATAATACTGGATATAGATAATAAATATAGATATTTTTAGTTTCTTTAATATTATTGTTTTCTTCTTTGCCCCTTTTTAGGCATTTTGCTTATTTGGTCTGCTATTAATGTAGTTACATTTTTTGCTTGAATAATGTTTGAATGTTGATGATACAGTTTTTTTCCCCACATTTTACTTTCATTTTTCTGAATCCTTACGTTTTACATGAATCTTCTAAAAATAAAATGTTGTTAGATTAGTTTTAATGTTAAAATTTGTATCTTAAATGAAATTTAATGCATTCACATTTAATATAGCTACTGTTACATTTGTATTTAAATCTACCATCTTAGTAAGTGCTTTCTATTTGCGTTACCTGTTCTATATTTTTGTCTCTTCTTTCTTGCTTTTTTCCTTGATTCAGCATTACTTGCTATTCTATTTTCCTTTTCTACCTCTGGCAAGTTATATATTTCTTTACTATATCCTTAATTGTTACCCTAGAGAGTAGAATATATTTTATTCACCAATGTCTAATATTAACTGGTATTTTTACCTTTTATCCAGACAATGCAAGGCTCTTTAAACACTTTGCTTTTACTTTTTTCCTGACATTTATGCCATGCTTGTCATATATTCTAATTCTACTTAAATTTTAGAATGCTCAGAATATTATTATTATCATACCACAAGGACAAGGACAATATTTAGATAATTAACATTTTCATAACTTTTTATTCTCGCCTATATTTCTGATTTTCCATTTGTAATGAACTGAATGTTCGTGTCCCCCACAAAATTCATATGTTGAAGGCCTACCTATCAATCTATCAATGACAGCATTTGGGTATTTGGTTGTGGAAGGTCTTTGAAGTAATTAGGGTTATAGAAGTTCATGAGTGTAGGGCCCTCATGAGATAATTGCTGTTTTATCAGAAAAGACACCAGAGAAGAATTCTCATTCTTCTCTCTCTCTCTCTCTCTCTCTCTCTCTCTCTCTCTCTCTCTCTCTCTCTCCAGCTTCCCAGAGAAAGTGACATGAGCACAGATCAAGAAGGAAGCCATCTGTGAGCCACAAAAACAGCCCCTCACAAGAAACAGAATTCGTTGGCAGCTTGATCTAGGACTTCTCCTGCAGAACTGTGAAAAATAAATTTCTATTGTTTGACACTCAGTCCGTGGTCTTGTTATAGGAGCCCAAGCTGAATAATACACACCTGGGATGATTTTTTTTCTGGAGAACATTCTATATTATTTCCTTTTTTTTTTTTTTTTTTTTTTTGAGACAGAGTTTGCTCTTGTTGCCCAGGCTGGGGTGCAATGGTGCGATCTCAGCTCACTGCAACCTCTGCCTCCTGGGTTCAAGCAATTCTCCTGTCTCAGCCTCCTGAATAGCTGGGATTACAGGCGCCACTATGCCCAGCTAATTTTTGGTATTTTTAGTAGAGACAACATTTTACCATGTTGGCCAGGCTGATCTCAAACTCCTGACCTCAGGTGATCTAGCTGCCTCGGCCCCCCAAAGTGCTAGGATTACAGGAGTGATCTGCTGCACCTGATGTATTATTTTCTTAACCTTGGGTTTAGGTTTAGAATTTTGGTTTAGCAAAAATTATTTTTCAGAACTTTGTAAGTTTTATATGTTCATTTTCCACCTTCTCTTGTGCTTATTTTGATATTAGTTATTATCCTAATTATCACCTCTACAATGATAATATGTCATCTTTTTCTCCCTTTTTACAATTTTCTCTTAATTTTCTTGCTTACAGTTAATGTACTATGGTTTATCCAGGTAATGATTTATTTTTCCTGGAGATCACAGGGCTTCTCCAGTGAGCAAATTGATGTTTTCAGCTTGAAAAACATTATTAGCCATTTCTCTTGTTTCCTTTGATAGATTATAAACTTTATAAAAGCGGGATTTTTATCTGTTATTTTAATCACCTTTATATTCCAGTACACAGTGTCTGATAAATATATGTTGATTTATCCACAATTCTGGGAAGCCCTGTTGATAGGTCCTTCCTCACTCTTTCCTGCGCTGATTTCAACATCTGTCCCCTGTGCCTCTCAGTATTCTGTCCTTAAACACATTATGGTTCCTGGTGCACTAAAAGCACAATGTTCTCAGTCAAGGCAGTCACCTGCGGGTGTACTCAGCTATACCATCTGGGTAAACAAAGACATGAAATAAATGTGGCCTACCCTTCAGTGGCATTTCAGTAGATTGTTTTACTATAAAGTTAAGCAGTTTAATTACATATTTGAAATATTCCTGTATACAACAAACACAGGTGGAATAGAGCCATGGTTTTCAAGATGGTTCTAAGCAACCTCAGTCTGCAGCAGAGCCATCTCTGTTAAGAGTGTCGGGGTTACATATTACCATGTGTTTTATATGCTTTACCTGTCTACTTTGGATTGAATTTTCTATCGAAAATATAGTGAATAAAGAGTCCAGAAGCTATCTGAAAAAAACTCAAAGTGTATTCTTTAAAAAGAAAAGTTATAAATGCCAAGCATTCAGGCAATGTTCCCTGGTCCCCATTCTCTCTTCATCATAGATTTTTCAGAAGCTCTGTTTGCACTTTAATTCAGAATTTGCTTGTATATCTGCAAGATTTTAGACATTGGGATGGCATAACTTTTGCTTTTAATCGTCTTTATATTTCTCAAGCCTTGCACAGTTTAAAATATATATAAGAACTGAATAAATGAGTGGATGAATACATGAATTACATTATGTATTGTCATTTTATGTCTTTGAGAATCGCTAGTTAATAGGTGGCAGCACAAGCCATGGACAAGTCTCAGGAAAGGCCATTCAAAAATTAAAGTAAACAAAAAGATATAAAACCTTTATCTACAAAAGGCAAGCGCTTCTGACACGATCTGTTTCAGCAATGTTAATAAAGTTAAACTGGTATAACTGTCGTTCTACATAATCATTTCTGTTAATATATTCACTCTAACCTATTTTGCATCTATTTGTTTATCACTGCATAAACAGAAGTGAAAGATCTACTGTTTGCTAGCTACTTAACTTTTGTGAGTGTAGCATAATTATAAGTGAATTGATAAGTAATGAAAACATTAACTGTTGTGTAAAAATTATGACTCCAGTGCCTAGTAGGGCAATTACATTTGATGTTTGTTACTCTGTCTCACAGTGAATAATGATATGGTTTCCCCTGTGACTATGTAAATAGCTGATTGATAACAATAGAGAAGTGGTTATGAAGGCCAATTCTACTCATTATTAAATATGTGACTAAGCAATTCATTTCGCAATTAAAGTGATTGGTAGCAAACACTGCAATACAGCACAGATGAGATCAATGTTGGACCCTAATGAGTGTAAGGTGGCAAATGCTTTTTATTTTTTTAATTTATTGAACTGTGAGATGAATAAGAAATGAACATCATGGAGCATTAGTATTTGTAAGCCGTGACTTGATTGCCAATCCATTCGCCTGAGACCAAGAAATAAATAATAAAATGAAATATAGCCAACATTTTTAGAAAGTAAATTGTATTAAAATCCAATAGATTGCACACAGCATGGATCTGATAAATATGTTATTAAGTTGTTTTTGTTCTTTTGTTTGTTGATTCCTTTCTTAACATTCCTTGTAGCAATAAATAGTTTGATAAATATATAGTCACTTTAAAACAAATTATGTTAGATATTTAAACATCTAAGGTCTTTTAATTTTTACATTTGACTCGAGTAACAATCAACAGCAGGTCCAAGAGTGAAACATACATAATAAATCAGAAAGTCTTTGTATCACATCTGGATTGCCCAACAGGCAGGCCAAATATTTACTGAAGGGATGAGCAAAACAGACCACAAAAATAATTTTTCAAAAGATTTTTTTTACAATAAGATACATGGTGTTAGTTATAACGAGAACTGATAAGACTGTGTTGGACTGTCCTAAACTTATTTGATGATTATGTATTATTTTGTATTGAATTACATTAAGCTGGGTGGAGGCTGAGAGGTAACATAAATTATTGGGTGATTTAAAAGTCTTAATAGGCCAGGCGTGGTAACTCATGTCTGTAATTCCAGCACTTTGGGAGGCCGAGGCAGGTGAATCAGGAGGTCAGGAGATCACCACCATCCTGGCTAACATGGTGAAAACCCATCTTTACTAAACCCATAAAAAAAAATTAGCCAGGCATGGTGGTGCATGCCTGTAGTCCCAGCTACTAGGGAGGCTGAGGCAGGAGAGTATCTTGACACAGGAGGCGGAGGTTGCGGTAAGCCAAAATTGTGCCACTGCACTCCAGCCTGGGTGACAGAGTGAGACTCTGCCCCCCATCATACACACACACACACAACTTAATAAGGCCCAGCCTTTACATAAAAATAAAAAACTGCCTTAGACTCTGAAGAATAAATTAAACTCCACACATTCACACATGAGAATAATGAAATAGTACCTGAAAGCATTGTCTTTTTTTCAGAAAGTTGACAGAAGTATTTATAGGAGTTTGGACTTACACTGCCCCTGTCTTAGAGACTGAGGCTTTAAGAGTAGAGAATAGAAGGCACAGTTTAGAAGATACTTGATGGTTCATGTGATGTTGCCCTGCTCCTTGGAACAAAATTTGACCAGTATTTTACCGAAAAACACACTGTCTTAAACTACACTGCACTGGTTATTTTAGAGCCTAGTCCTTTTTGAATCATCATCCTTTTTCTGTATTTTTAGAAGTCAGAAATAAGCTTCCAAAGTTGCAAGGTAAAAATTATCATACTAAAAGATAAATTAGTAATTCTGAAAAATGTTTTACTATAAAATACAATTTTTATAATAACGGCGAATCTTTTTTTTTTTAACCACAATTAACCATCTGGCAAATGAGATATAATTAGGTCATCATTTGGTAATGTGATTTCAATAGACAAATAGAATACTAATAATACAATGAACCAAATTTCATTATCTAATATAATTCATTATAATTTATCTAGCACTTCACTTTTGTTTTAAATGACTCTCTTTGTTAATCTTTTTGCATCTCTTTCATGAAGATGAATAATACAACACATTCCCAATTGATAGACATGGAAACAAAAATAAATGCCAAGTAACTTATCTGTGGCAATTTCTAAAAAGGCTACATTATTTATGTATCCTCTGGTACCTCCAGACACAATTAATTCAACATTTACTGGATACCTACAATGTATCAACACTGTATTGGCCATTGTCACCAATGAAGATAACATAGGCTGAGACATAAATGAGTTAAGAGAAAGAAGTGAGAAAATATCTTAAATGCATTTTGCAAAATAAATTTTCAAGAGAATAGGAGTTGCCTGGAAACTATAAAATGGATCACAAGAATGTATTTCAAGAAGTTTACCAGATGACGATGGTATTGGCTATGGGAATTCAGGAGAAAAAAGAGTCCAGAATAATTTTTCTTTCTTTTTTTTTTTAAAAAAAAAAATTGACTTGATATTATTGATGGTACTATGCTCAGTATGGGCAATTCATAAGGAGTAGATTCTTGGGAAGATACAGTAATTAACTCAATTTCCAAATTTGAGTCTTGATGGCACTTCAAATACGTAGTTTAAGAACTTGCTAAGTTCTAGAGATATTGATTATGAAACAGTTAATATCATTGCAGGAAATCAGAAAGGTTGGCCAGGAAGAATATATTGAGTCAGAATAGATAAGGCTGAGAAGGAAGTTTTGGGGTAACATTTATGTTTAAATGATGAAAAGAAGAAAAGAGGCCAGCAAAGTACCTCAAGTGGCAATGATCAGAAGCATAAAAAGAGGTGGAAAGTCGGGTCATGGAAACCTTCTCCCTACCCTGCAATATATATATATATATATATATATATATATATATATATATATATATATATATATATATAAAACAAGAGATTAAATCAGCTAAGGTTTTTTTTTTTTTTTTTTTTTTTTTCCCTCCACTGATGCTATGTAAAACAACCCACAAGGTAGCAGTGCTTACCATCAAGCATTTATTTTCTGACATTTTAGCCTATGGGTCAGCTCGAGCAGCTCTGCTTCATGTTTTTGGCAATGCCAGGCCTGGCTCCAGTTATAGGTTGAGTTCAGGTGTCCGTCATGTGTCTCCTTGTTCTCCCCAGACCACCACTAGCTAGAAATGTTCTCAAGGAGCATGGAAAGAGCATGAGAAGCCAAGCACATTAGAGGCCTGTCTCACATCGTGTCCATTAATAGTCTATTGGTCCAAGCAAGTCACATGTTGAAGGATCAGCAGTATATACTCCTCCACCTACACTAGTAATAGAGGCTCTGCAAAGTCATCTGGAAAAGAGCACAGATTTGTAATTCTATAATATGGACAAAGTGAAGAAATAAAAAACTGTGATCCAATCTAATCTATAACAGAGGATGTGGTCAACTGTCAAGGATCAATTAAGAGAAGAGCTAGATAGATCAGTTTATTGTTTCTGTAATTACTCACTCATTTCTAAGTATAAAGATTTAGAGGAAATGAGAATTTCTAGTAGCATATATTCTCTTCTCTATTTTACAGAGAAATATAAATATATGAGAAGCTTTTAAAAAATACCTATGCATGAAACCAGATCAATTAAATAAAACATTCTGAGGCTGAAAGGCAATTTTTTAAAAACATTTCTACAGTTCCTCAAGTGACTCTAATATGCAGGAAGGGTTTTATAGAAGTAAACAGTCTCCACTTTGCAAGGGATGTTAAAAAATAATCACTTTATCACATAGTTTTAATTTTATGTATACACACGTGCATGTGGTACTACATGTATATATATATAATATACATATGCACATATGTATATGTATACAACATGTTATGAGACAAAAGAGATCGATACAGACATATGTTTACCTCTGAATGATGGCATTGAAAAATGCTTATAATTTTATTCTTTATACTTTTTTGCATTTTAAAATTTTTGGCAGTAAAATGTATGGCTTCTCAACTCTGAGATAATAAATAAACATTAATAAGTAAAAATTCAGACTAAATTAGATGCCCAGAGTAAACACTGCAAAATATTAACAATACAAAAACAGAGAATAGTGGTCTAGAATGAAGGTGTAAAAATTAATGAAAATCTGAAGGAAAATAAAAAACTGAAAGTCAACTATTTCCTATAAGTGGTCAGTATGTTCTAAAAGATGTGGGCTAGAATGTAGCGAAATACTTTTATTTGAATCCAGACTATTTCAACCCAGAATTTTGTCATAAGGGTCTGACTATACTCTAAAATATCAGGTGAAAATAAGATTGAGAATAAGTTAGTGACAGTTCAGTGTCCAATATGCATTTATCTCCTCTGCCTTTCATGAAACTTGATAGGTTAAAATTGATCCTTTCATACCACGAAATGGGATAATTTTTCATCTCAGTTTGATCTTATGAGGCATCCTGTACCTCTCCACTTGATGACAAAAATAAAACATACTACTACGATGGGAAAAAAAAATGAAGAAAACTGAAATAAAATGGAGATGGAGGAAAAGTAGCAATTGCTGAAAGTTTGGATATATAAATATGCAAATGTAATATATCCCAGGCTTTAACTCAGTTGATTTGTTGGGCCTTCACAAAAGATATGGGCAAATTTATGGCCCATTTTTTCCTGTCTTTCTAAAAAATTATTTTGTTTCTGAGCACTGAAAGGGAAGACTGTCTGCATTTTTGTAAATAAATGTGCCTGTGGTTTGTGAGATGTAGGCACATATGTTTCAAGCATAAATGTTTACTACTGGGAACTCTATAGAAAACCTATTATTGAGAATTAGATGATTTCATGCCTCATAAGTTTAACACTAACTGGCAGAAGTCAAAAGGAATTAACTTTTTTGCAACTGTGTCACAACTCCAAACGTTGTGCCAAATATCCCAGTTTTAAAAAATTGACTGGGTAAAAACCTCCATTTGTAGTTGATATCTGTGTTGAACTCCTGACAATGATTGTTGCATTTATTATTTAGGTAGTTATTGTTCTTATTGTTTTTAAATGTGAACCAACTATATGCCCCTTTAATTAAAAAATATAAACTGCATTTTTCAAATTATGCCGGTGGCTTTACATAAAACCAGCATTGCAACAATGACTTCTTTAATAATCCTACACTTGCTTCCATATGAATGTTAACACTACCGAAGGAAATCCAAAGCTTGTGATTATAAAGACAGGAACATTAAAGAAAGAAAATTAAACAATACATTTTTTTAAATAAAAGACTTTGAATATTTATGTTCTAATTAAGAAAAGTTTAGTGGCTGGCCTAATCATGTTAATGGCGAAAATGAAGTATATGAATTCCCAGCTCCACACTCTGATCATTTAAATGTACTCTGTATCTTTCTTTTATCCACAGGCAAGATTCAGGGAGTAGAGACACATGAACTCTCCCCATGACATCCCTAATGACCATTGCTTAGTAGAGGTAATGACCTTTCTCTAATACAAAACCCATTAACCTGAAGACACCCAAAGATCTCCATGCCCAAACTAAGGTCTAAGTTCCGCCCTAATATCTCTTCAACCACAATTAACCTCAAGGAGAAAACTACAGCAAATGTGCTCAGCATGCAGTAATCCAGTATTGGTCATGGAGGAGATATAATCCTTCTCCCAGCTGAAAGCTCAAAGGGAAGCCAAGTTCTTGTTACATTAGCATAGGGAGAGTTGTTAGTATAGGGTAGCACCACTCATGGGAAAAAGGGATGAAGTTTTCCTGATCCTAGAAACAAAGGAGTTAGTTTCATTCTCATTCCTAAGGAACAATGAACTTAAGAGTTGTTCCTTAAGCATGGGAGGATTCATTTACCATTTCTGTAGATTAGTACCACCTATTCACCTAGGCTATTTTTACCCAGGGTACAAGGTCACAGTGAGATTTCGTTTCCTAGAAAAAGAGCAAACAACAAAGATTAGTAACCAGATTCAGAATAAAGCAGTGTCCATGTGCTTTGTTAAGTATGAAGAGAAACAAAATTTCAGGCATCCAAAGATGATTTCAAACAATGGAACTGCTTTTTCTCCCTGCACTGCACCCATGGGAACCACTTTTGCTCATTAACCACACTGGGAAAGATCAATTGCAACCTGTCGCTTTGACAGAAAAAGTAACTGTTCGTTGCACTCAAGCAAGTCTTCTTTTTAAAGAAAAATTTGAATAGAAAATGCCACAGACATGCATGGCATTTAAAATACTGTATTCTTAGTACATAGATTTTGAGAACAGTTATTTAATGGCATTTAATAAATTGCAATCATTGCTATAGACATAATCTTATAAAATAGCATTTGTTTAGGCTTTGGAGTAAAAGGGAGTGTTTGTGCAAACATTTTTTTTTTCTGTAATTGAAATGTTATTTACCTCTTCCTAACAGAGCAAGCTGTCTGTATAGAGTGGTATTTAAAGGTAATGCATGATTTTCATGTGTTCTGTTCGGGCTGTGAATATCTCCTGATGCCCGCCTCTTTTTTCTTAGATGTCATGAAAGGGCAAACTCAAATATCCAGTGTTTTCATATAAAATGTCATTCATCACATGGCTATCGCCGTCCATTTACTGAAAATCATTATTGGGAGAGGTCTTAGAAGGAAAACCTAGAGATAACTCATATGTGGCCTTAGGTCTAAAAGAAACCTAATATGCAATCTACATAGAAAGAAAAACACACTTGTTCTAAGCATGATTTACATTATATTAGTCATTTTATCTTTCTCTAAATTTGTGCTTAGATCTTAAGTGAGTTAGAACAGTTCCTTTAAAAACCTATTTCTTTTAAATTTCCATGGCAAAAGCTATTGACAGCTTTCCATGAGACAATAGATCATATTTGGAAAGACCAATTTGATGCTAACATTTGATCTCTGAGTGGCATATATTCCAGAAGGAGGTTTAATTATACATCTGACTCCCACTCACCCATTTGGCAGAGTTTCATTTGATTTTTATTAAACATAAGTCTTGAAAACATGAGATGTAGCTTTATCTTTCATTCTTTTTTATCCACCAAAAAAGCAGAGTTAGGAAGCTGAGGTTCAAACTTGTATGGATATAATTTCCCTCGTTGCTTTGGTACCGATGTCTTAATTCCACAAGGGAAAACATTTTTCTTCTGAATACTTTGGAGGGAGTAACTTTACTGGGAGTCTTCTCTCCCTCACTTCACACTCCAGTTTATAGAGTGAGAAGAGAGCCTTCTTAATGACTTTTTTTTGTTGTTATTAAGAACTCTCCCACCATCCCTGTTAAGTGTATAACATTCATATATTCTTGAGAAGTGATAAGCATGGGTTTAGAGATACATGGGAATAAGATCTATAGTTCATGTGTCTCAATTCACTCTTAACTTGGAATTGAAACACTCATTCAATAAGCCTTTGAATATAGCAAAGTGATTAAGAATTTCCTAAGACTTTTTGATATACTTCAGTGCTGGTTTTGAATGACATTTGGGTAGTCATTCAGACTCTTTACTCCTCAATTTTCTTATTTTAAAATGAAAAAACTGACATACTAATAATGTAGGATACAGTGAGAAAATGAAATACTGCATGTAAAACTCTTAGCCTAGAAAATTCCATGCTAGAAACATAGTCAAAGAAAGATACATGTTTAAATAATTTAGATATTGTGCTTCTCTCTATGAT
The DNA here is from genome assembly GCF_048565385.1 of Saimiri boliviensis. Classification (NCBI taxonomy): domain Eukaryota; kingdom Metazoa; phylum Chordata; class Mammalia; order Primates; family Cebidae; genus Saimiri; species Saimiri boliviensis. The sequence continues at coordinate 71,967,233 of NC_133459.1, forward strand.
TCCAAATGTGAACAAGTTGTTACTTCAAAAAGTTAATCATCTGGGGAGATACAGAAAAGAAAGACAATACTCTTGGATCGTGAAAAGTGATGAAGGATAAGCAGGTTACCATAAAATCACAGAAAGGGGGAAAACTTTAGTCCAGAAAAGAAGAGGAAGGCAGCAGAGCCTATCCAAGCAGATGCCCGAAATGTGGGAGGATTTGGTTAGCCTATTCAAAGGAAGCTAAAATGTAGTAAAAGAGAGAAAGGAGCACACACATCATCTAGCGTGCCCCAAAGATCCCTGTTTCTTCACTAGCCCTTGGTAAACTACAGCTGGGTGTTAGCTGACATCCTTGCAGAGCCCTTTCTTTCAGAACAGAGGACAGACTTTTCCTTCCTTGCTGAATCAAACACAGACGTTCCTAAGATTGTCATATAATGGGAGGGATAATTAATTTATTATGCTTACAAAGAAATTACCATTATAAACATTGTATCCTGAAATTATTATTAATTATACTGTTATCAATGAATAAATTATGACAAATTTTAAACAAAACTGTTAGTCTGCAGCTACAGAAAAACACCTTTAAACATTCACAGTATCCAAAGTACAACACACCATCAAGAAGTTTTTGTGGTACTTATTGTTCTGTTAAAAGGCATCACATTTAATCTGTTGATAAGTCCTTGGTAACCGTGAACGCCACTCATCTTTTAGATAAACTTTTGAATGGTCTTGTAAAGTATCAACTTCATTTTCATGTCTACTTATACTTCACCTGTCTTCCATCAGTGTCATATATTTTATTAATAGGTGTTTTTTTTATTCAAGTTTCAAAGTTGCTTAGTCAATATTGAATAAATTCATCATATGTTTTATAAAATATATCCATTTCCTTACTAGTCATTTGGATCCAATCTGAGTAGTACATTTTCTGTTAGAAATCACTATTCAGAGCCTAGAAGTTTAGTCTTTATCACTCTTGCTTCTTAAAAAGTTACACATTTAAAACTAAATGACCCCCTACCCTTGCTACATATATGCATACACACACACACACACACACACACACACACACACACACACACACACATTCCAGACTAAAACATTTGAAGTTAAATTAATTATACCGATATTCAGTTAAAATACAAGTCCATGTGATTCAGAGTATATGTTATATTTTTATATAGGCTTTATAACCATAGATTATTTCTATTTCATAGAACCAAATCAAATTTAAATATATACCAAAGTTTCTCAGGACACCTTGGAAAGGATGTGATGAGAACAGGCCGATGGAACTCGGGGGAGGTGATTAGATCATGGGGATGGTTCCCTCATTCTGTTCTCATGAGATCTGATGGTTTTATAAGGGGCTTTTCCCTGCTTTGGTCTGTGCTTTTCTCTCCTGCCACCATGTGAGGAAGGATGACTTTGTTTCTTCTTCCACCATGATTGTAAGTTTCCTGCGGCTTCCCCAGCCGTGCTGTGAGTTGATTAAACTTCTTTCCTTTTTAAATTACCCAGTCTCAGGTATTTCTTCATAACAGTCCAAGAATGGACTGATACATATGGCTTGAATGTTTATACCCTTCTAAAACTTACATAGACATTTAACTGTCATTAAAACAGCATTAAGAGGTGAGACCTTTATGAGGTTTTTAAGTCATGAGGTTCTGATCTCATGAATGGACAAATTCTCCTTTCAAGGGAGTAGATTCATTATTGTGGAAGTGTATTTACTCCCTCATGCTGTCTCTTCATTTGTTCTTTCATTCCTCCACCATGTGATACCTTTTAACACATTATGATGTAGCAAGAAGGTCCATTGATTTTAGACTTCTCGGCATCCAGAACTGTGGGCTAATAAATTTCTGTTCACTATAAATTTCTTAGTCTGTGGTATTCTGTTACAGTAGTACAAAACTAAGACAGATGCCAACTGGAGGGTTTTGAGTAGAAAGATAATACAATTTTCCGGTGTAATAAGACCACTCTGGCTCCTCTGAATGTGATTAACTGAGACAGGAAGTTATAATGCCCTACAAATATAATGCCTTACAGTGCATTAACACTTACAGCAATTATATCACCAAAGACAGTATATATTGATATTAATCAAAACATCGAAGGGCTGAACATTACTATGTAAAGACAAGGAAATGAAAAGTAGACAGCAAAGAAGACTAAGAAGAAACAACTAATGAAGGAGAAGGAAAATTGGTGGTGGTTGTAAACCTGGAAGTCATGTGTTTAATGGAGACTGGAATATATAAATGATTCCAGATGCTGCTAAGGATTCAAATGAAATACAGATGTGAACTAACCACTGGATTTAGCAATGTGGGGATCATTTTTGACCTTGATGAGAGAGTTTCAGTGGAGAAAAATAAGTACAAGCTTTGTTAAAGGAGTTCAAGGGTTATTTGCTGGAAAGTAACATGGGAGAATGGGCACACATAACTCGTACTATAAAGGAAAAGCAAGAAATAAAGGAATACTTGGAAATTAAAATAGGGTTAGAAAACAGAGGTAACCACACTGCCATGTGTGTACCTATGCAACAATCTTGCATGTTCTTCACATGTACCCCCAAACCTAAAATGCAATAAAAAAAGAAAAGAAAAGAAAACAGAGGTTTAAGATTGGAGAAGTAACAAATTCTTTGTACTTGTAAGAAAAATCCAGTAAAGGAGAGCAAAGGAGATGAGAAGAAATAAATATTCAGGTGAGAGGAGAAACACTGGAGCAATCTTAATGATACTGAGTAGGATAAGAGAAAGCCTACTCTATAAGCGAAAGGATTGGTCTTTCGTCAGATCACATACAGTTCAACTATAGTAATAGAAGTTTATTACAAATGTAAGGTTAGATGTGATGGCAGGAGTTTGTTGAAATTATTTTCTGATTGATTAAATTTTTCAAAATTAATAGGAAATAATAATTTAATCTGAGATTGTGGATAAAGGAGTATATATTAACAGTTTGAGAAAAAAGGAAATTATATAAATAATTATCTGACAGCTGAAGAATAAATGAACTAGAAAAATCTAGTATAATTTGGGGCAGCATTAAAGGCTCACTTTAAGTTAGTGATCCTGAATTTAAAGTGAAATCACTCAGCATGGTTGTGTGTTTTTCTCTAGTAACATTCAGTTACAGAGTAGCAATATGAAATTAAGGAAGGTTATGATCTTGGTAAGTGAATACAATGAAGTAAGAAAGGTGCAAGAGCTTTACGAGTATATGCAAGAGAATGATTATAGCAATAGTTCATAATATGAAAACCTGAAACAGAGGATAGGCAAGAAATGAGGGAATAAGAGACAGAGAAAAGATAATAAAAATCAATGAATTGTAGGTCCTAGTGGTATAAAATGATTGCTGGAGCTAGGGTACTAAAATAATTAAGTTGAAAGGATTGGAGATGATGAAGAGAGAGTCAAATGCTTGAAATTAAGGTTATGTTTCAACAATTTCTAGGTTCTGCCCATTAGAGAAAGTAGCTGAGGTAGGTGGAAATTAAGATAATTAGAAGATTCAATGGTTCAATGAAAGGAAGGACCAAAGTACTATTAGAATAATCTACAAAGATAATGATATACCCTAAATTATGACAGAGGTGGTGTAGAAGAAACTAATTCTGTGCCTGTGAATAAGGTCTTCAAGAAGGAGGATTAGAAGGTGACTATACAACAAAGTATTGTAGTTGATACAGTTTTATGCATGAGATTCAAAGGTTGGAGGCTTAGGTAAAAGAGAGG